>NW_026726082.1:0-44607 GCF_029784015.1 Lycium ferocissimum
CTTGGAATTTGGAAAGTGTTATTAGTTCATGACTTCTTGGAGAAGCCAAGTGGCCGTGGGTCCCACCCATGGTTGGCCAATTATTTTGAGCCATGAAGATGTACATGTGTTCATTTCATATTTTGTAAGGGACTTATATATATATATATATATATATATATATATGTGTGTGTGTGTGTGTGTATTAGAGGACCATGCAAGACTTATTCATCTTTTATGGAAATTTCTAGAAAATTTGAGAAAATGGGAGAAAAAGAAAAAAAAAGAAAGAAAGAAGAGGAGCTTGCACATGACCGGCCATGTGCAAGCAAATATATATATATATATATATATATATATATATATATATATATATATATATAAATTATAAGGCACAACTTATCATTTTAAGCTCTAGAAAATTCAAGAAAAGAAGAGAGAAAAGAAGGAGAAACGGTTAAGAGAGGGCCGCCGAACCAGCCCCATAAAGTGATCAAAAAAAATTATTTTCTCCTTGTTCCTACTAATTAGAAGACCTCTACGACATGGAATGGTTGTTGGAACAAGAAAATCGTTCGTTGTTGCTATGGACACTCTTAGCCGAGTGGGAGAAGTGAAGGAAAGAAGGTAAGGTTAAATCTTCATTTTCATATGTTATGGATGATTTGTGTATGTTGTGGAGTGTAGAAATGAATGAAGTTCATGAAGTGGTGTGTGAGTTGTGTGTAGCCGTGTGTGTGTTAGGTTATATAGGAATGAAGAACTAATCTATTTAGCATGTTTGGATTGTTGTATTATGGACGTTGTGTGTGTTGTAATATGTTGAAATAGATGAAATTCATGAAGTTGTGTGTGATTGTGTAGTGAAGATTAATGGTGGCTGTGATTTTTGTGTGGAAAAGATGAACAAATTCCATTTAGTATTTTGAATTGTCGTGGTTGTGAATTTCATGATGTAAAATGAAATGTTTTAATGACTCATGTTGAAGTTGTGAATGTGCGGGCTGTTTTGGAAAATTATTATGACTTTAATGTGGTTCTTGTATTGATGGAAATAATGTTGCTAATATATGGAATTGTTAATATAGCTTATGAATTCGGAAGAGAGAAATGTATTGTGATGGTTCTTATGGTATTTGAAAGTTTCGGGCAAAGTAAAATTTGGGTTGGAATGTCTTGAACATTTTGTGAATTGATTATTGATATTGTTATTATGATTGTTGGTTTGGTTGTTGTTGATTTGGCCGAGTTAAATTCTGGGGATGTTGAAGTTATAGGGGAAATGTCGCCAAATTTCGTAGACAAAGTGTTACTTTGGTATTGGATGCTTAAGTGCTTATGGCTAATGGTTGATACCTAATGACGTTATTGTAGATCGGGAGAAGCCGGGACGTAAGTTTGGATTAGCTTAAGAAGCGGCTAAGGTATGTTAAGGCTCGTCCCTTTCTTTCAAAGGCATGATTCTTAGATTACGATTTCATAAATGCTTCCATAACTTTGTTGTTTTCAAAAGTTTTGTTTTCAAAAGAATTTTGTTCCTAAACGAGTCCGAAACTACGAACGCCCGTAACTTTCACAGATGGGCTCGGATCGCTTCGAAACCATCGTAGAAGATTTCATAACGAGTAATAATCTTTAACTTTCATAGGCGGGCCCGGATCGGGTTGACGCTCGTCCGTGGGCCCCGCGACTTTCCTTTGTTGGTTCTAACGACCTATTCTTGAAAGAATTCTGAAATGTCTGTATCTTTCCAAAACGGAGGTTTATGACTCCGTAAGCTTTCAATGACAACAACGATGGATATGTTTTACAATGACAACGATGATGTCAAAAATGAGAATATTTTCCTACGATGAATATGATGATGATGATTCCATGTTTAAAGGTTCCAAGTCTATGATTTCAATGACGATATGAGAATGTTGAGCTATTTCTTGATTTCTCAATTTTATTCATGAATGATGACTATTTTTAAAGATTCTAAAGTATATGAATTGATGCCTTATGATCCTATTTTATGTTTCCTCGTGAAGCTATTCTTCATTGATAGTCTCACCTTATAATAATCGTTCCTTCAAGGTGAGACAAAGCGACCATGATTATTCCATAATACAATCGGAGGCTACCGACCTTACGTCACTCCGATAGATACATGACTTTCTTTGGGCTCTCATGCATGCTACTTATATGATATATGAATATGATATATGTATATGATATATGTATATGTATATGGGGAATATGGGAAAAGGGCGAGAGCGTTATATACGCGTAACCACCTGATCAGTTGGTATAATATGACATGATACCGTCCCCGACGCGGGATGCCCGGACGCGGGATATGTGGTTATGGATCGGGCCGCACGTTCCGTGAAGAATATATTATATGGATCGGGCACGTTCCGCAGCAATATATTATATGGATCGGGCGCACGTTCCCGTTATATATATATATATATATATATATATATATATATATATATGGATCGGGCCGCACGTTCCGCAAAGCACTAAGCATGCATGGTTCCACCTAAAAGGCACTCGATGTACTGTGTTACTCTTTTATTACATATATATGGATCGGGGTGCACGTTCCCAATATAGCAATATATTATATGGATATGCATATATATATATATATATAATATATATATATATATATATATGGATCGGGCCGCACGTTCCACGCACTAATAAGTATTGTAAGGTTCCGCCTAAAAGGGCATTCGTACGTGTGTGCAGGTTTCTTTATCTCATGAAATGCCCTATGTTTTCGTCTTGTTACTATTCATGCTTTGCATCCTTCTATATGTTGTTACTCATGCCTTACATACTCAGTACGTTGCTCGTACTGACGTCCCTTCTTGTGGACGCTGCGTTCATGCCGCGCAGGTACACCCAGATGAGTTGAAGATATTAGCAGAAGATGTTCCAGCGGGATTGGCGAGCTCCATTTTCTCCGGAGTCCGCCGAGTCGAGCATTATGATATGGTTTCATGTTCCATGTTAGAGACTTTGCGAGACGTATCGTGTATGTAGTATGTCGTTTTTGTAAGCGGCTCCATAAGCCGATGTATTGTGATGCATTATTCTACGGGTCTTATACGATCCCCGTGTCTTACTTGATTTGAAAGGATGAAAAGCGTGTTGTTTCGAAAAGCTTTCATTATGTACTCATGTTATGCTATGAGGGCCCAATATGATTATGAGTGCCACGAGAGTCAGAGGGTTCGCTCGGCCCTAGGTAAGGGTCGGGTGCCCATCACGCCCTAACGAAAATTTGGGTGTGACAAAGTGGTATCAGAGCAGTTCGTCCTAGGGGTTGTCTGCAAAGTCGTGTCCGGTAGAGTCCTGTTTATGGTGTGAAGCCGGCCACATTTATAAACAGGAGGCTACGGGGCATTTAGGGTGGTTACTTTTCTTTCGCTCCTTAGATCGTGCCATAGAGCCAAGTCATAGGAAATGAGATTTCTTTACGCTAACCTGTGATTGTAGCAGAGAAGGGCATTGACAAAAGAAGACGATTAACGATACGGGAAGCTATAAAGCACGCAGGTAAGTAAAGGTACGAAAGGCATATGCCGAGCACGGTGTTGACGTACGATTGAAAGGTAAAGTTGAAAAGTTTGAAAAGGGAAAGTAAACAAGAAAGGGTAACACGTGCGGTCATGTTGGGCCTATAAGGTAAGTCCATTATTTTCAGACCGTTATGGATATTGGAAGCCCTCGTGGTCGTGATACAATACGATATGATATGATACATACATATATGCGATGGCCCCGTGAGGCGATGTTGGTATTTCTCGCGTGCGGTGTTTTGGATAGTAAGGAATACGAGAGGAAACTCGCCAAAATTTTTTTTCCGGAAATAATACGAGAGTAAGATGTAAGTTTGGAATATGTCTGGAAAAGGTCATATGAATAGTAACGATGGGATTTGACTAAGCCGTAAGTGCGGCTGCCCTTTTGGAAGAATAAGTTAAATTGCGGAATTAGCAATAATAGTAAACAGGAGGTCGATGGGGATATGGTAATAAGGAATTTGAAATGGACTAGCGATATTAAGAGATGATCTAGAGAGGACTGGTAGGTTTGAATAGAGTAATATGTATTAAGGCATCGACTGAATCGATAGGTAGGAGGAAAATATGATGAGATTATAGTCACGGGAAGTAAGGATACGAGAGATCGGGGTATGAAAGAAAAGAAGAGAAAAATTATGATGGATAGTAATGTATTAATAAGATAGTCACGGATGTGTCGTGGGGGCGTTTTGGGAATATGTTAAGATTCCGACTTACTCAATATTATGTGTAGAAGGTCGTGCGGTGAGGTAGACGCGATCAGAAAGCGTTAAAGCGTCGTATTCCATCAAAGTTCCAAAGTTAAGCGTCTTTGGCGTGAGAGCAATTCCGGGATGGGTGACCCCCGGGAAGTTTTTGAAAAGTCTCACAAATTCAGACGTAAGAGGAAAATGAGAAGTTAGATTAATCTAAGGAAGATTAGAGTCTATGGAGTGGGCAGAAACCATAAAAGATCGCGTAGGACGGGCGGATCATCAAGTCGATAAGGAAGAGGAGCTAACGGGAGAAGGAGATAAGAAGAAAGCGAGACATCCGTGTAGTAATAGGTCATGTTGTGTGACGGAGGACACGAGTGCCGTAAGTGACGGAACGATGAAAAGCCAAGTTATAGGGAGTTGAGAAATGAGAAAAAAAAAATGAGTGCCATAAGTGTCGGGACGGCGGAAGGCCGGAGTTGTAAGACGAGGAGAAACAAGATAGAATAAATGCCAAGAAGACTGGTATGATACAGGCGAACGTGGATGAACGGAATACGTTTTGAAAATGGGAGAAGGATTATGTAGGAGTAATGTATCCTGAATGATACAGAGAGGGCATAAGATTTCTCGTGTATAGAAGAAGAGATAGGCACAAATGGGAGAAATGATGAGGGGATACCAAAGGAAGCACCCGATATAGGTTGGGGTAAAGATAATATTTCGAGCGAACTTTGGATACTTGTTGTCGGAGTAAGAGTATTGCCTAATTGAGATCGGAAGTAAGGACGTGAGGCAAGTATAAATAGATAATGATATAAGTACACCCCTAAAGGGGGGAAGCGGGTGAGAGGAAATGCAAGGATGAGCTAGAAATAATCGACACAGTAATGTGTTTGATATGGATGCCTGAGCTACAAATGAGACCCTTTACTGAAATAAACTAGTAAGATCGGAAAACCAATAATAAGTGGATGAAAGTTAGGATGGTATTTAAGGCGGTGTGAGAAGTTTTTGCAGAGACTTTGAATGACATAACGCTAGGAAGTGGATGCGTATGAGGACAAGAGTATGATAAGAAGACGATATGGAACAACTTAAGAGATAACAGGAAGGATAGCGACGCTATGCTAGATTAAGGGCCAAGATGTTGGCTATAAAGTTGTTCGTTAATGCTATTGCAACTTGTAAGTGATAAGAAGAGGGAGTAAGAAACCCTTACGGTAGGGAATGAGGAAGTTAAGGGTGACCAAAGGAAGGGAAAGGAATATGACAAAACAGGACGAGCAAATTCCAGTATGAACAAGATGTATAGAGCGAAATAAGCCAGAGCACGGAAGAACCATGTTTAGGATTGAACATATTTTATATAAGTGCCCAAGGACAGTGATGCCACCTATAAGTATTGGTATGTAAAGCTTATCCTTCTTTCCTTTTGGCATGTCCTAGACGCAAGTAAGTTGTGATATGTTATGAGCCTTGGGGGTAATTCTATTCTTAAAATCCGAGCATGTTTGTGATTCATAATTGCTTCTTGATGTCGGCATCCTTAATGTGATCAAGCTATGGACCGTATGTCTTTGATACGATTGGATTTGAAATGCTATGTATACGGTTTGTTCCGAAAGGATCTTATGTTTACAAATGTCCGTAACTTTCACAGACAGAACCGGATGGCTTTGATATGTTCCCGAGCGACGTTCGGAGGAAACTTGATTTGATTACTGTTTTGGCTTTTAAATGAGGGCTTGTTTGATCATTCGTTGAGTCGGTAATAAGGATTTATGTGCGTATGGTTTCTCGGTTCGTAAATGATGTATTTTCGGAGGATGATGTATCCGGTTCGCCGAGCCCTTTTGGCCGGGAACCGTGTATGGATTATGGTGTATGATGTGTCCGGTACGCCGAGCCCCTTTCGGCCGGTACCGTGTATATATATGTATGATGTGTATTTCGAAATATGATGTGATACGAAGTCTGATATGATATATGATGATTTGATATGATATATGACGATATGATCAGTTGGTTTCAAACCCAGTGGTGGGGCAAACCCAATGGTGGGGCAAACCCAATGATGAGGCAAAATTCTACATTGGTTTAGGCAAATCCCATATTGGTTTAGGCGAATCCCACATCGGTTAATGTCAGCTCATATGATAAGTTATGATGTGACGATGTGCTACGGTATGTATATGTATGAGTTGTATTTCGGAAAGATGTAACGATGGTCTAAGCCAATTACTAAAATGAAGTTAGTGCGGAGGCGGACGAGGCATGGTTATGGTTGAATGAAGGACCTGTTTCCATACCGCAGGACAGACAAGAGAAGAGAAGACGGGGTAGAACATAAGGACTAGTGAAGCGGCGCTGAGGCATTCCTTGGACTAATTAGAACACCTTCGCGTATTCTTACCGAGAGTGCAACATAATGAGTGACGGGGAGAGTAAAGAACGAGAGAGACCTTCGAGGTAGCGGACTCAAGGAGACACTTAGAATAACAGTGACAGTGGAAGTAGAAAGAACGGCGATTAGCGGCTGGAAAATTTTAGAGAAAAGAGGAAATACTGTTCTCACGAATGGAAATTTGGAGAAAGGAGAGTATGCGACTCTCATGAATGGAATAAAGGAATCCACTGGATGTTAGGAAAAGGTTTGTAGACCACTAAGTGACTTGAAAATGAAAGCATATGCTATGGAACTATATGAATTGTCAGCAGGAAGCTATACCCAACTACAATTATAAAGAGTCCGCACCGGAAAGCTAACAAGGAATAAAGACTGACGAAAGGACCGTCAATATGGGGAAATTAGAGATGTGAACAAAGGGATAAGAAAAAGGGAGCACTGTAGGGCGATAGATGGCTATGACATGATAAGTCAAGGCTACAGTAATGGAGACAAGATTCGGAAAAGAGTAAAATGTTAGCTAAATTCCGGTCAATTACAGGAAGGCGAGGAAGCGGAAAAAGTGGATTGCAAGCAATGAAGGAATCAAGTAAGAACGAGAAGAGATCGACGTATATTTTAAGGTAGGACTAAGCAAATCGATAATCGAACCCTAAGGGGGGGATCGTTTCCCCAGGGAGGAAAGGGTATTACACCTCGTAATTCGTACATTGGGATTTGTTGGAGGTATTGCCAATGAGATGCAAAGTCCCAGGTACTTGTGGTATTGTCACGACCCGTACCCCGTGGGCCATGACTGGTGTCCTACCTGGACACCCATACGTACCTACCTAACAGATCCGACATACCAAATTGCTAATCCATACAGACATACATAGATTCATACAGACATAACATACATTGCACGAATATACATACGCATATATACATACTGGTACCTGTACAGAAGCCGTTAGGGCTGTTATATCAGACAAAGTCGCAGATCGCACATACCTACTCGGACAGTGACAACCCACAACCCACAAACATGTCTGCAGACCTCTAACATACCGAACAGAATCAAAAGACGGGACAGGGCCCCGCCGTACCCTATGATCAAATATATAACAAACAGACAACGGAAGATATATACCAAAAGTATCACTCCGGATCGAAAGGAGCTCTCCGGACATACAGACCGATAACCTAAACCGGCGGCGTACACGTCGTGGCGTGTCCGTACCGCGGGCATGTAACACAGCCCCCGAAGAACAGGGGGTCAGTACGAAAGTGTACCGAGTATGTAAAGCGGAAATGTAACATACATAATTAAAACATCCAGAGTCAGATATGTAAAATCGTAACAGACGGAAATACAGAGATAGAGCAGACAGAATCGGATTCGTAGCAGAGTCGGACTTACAGAACGTACGTACGTACGGAATCATAAGCGTACCGACTTGCGTAGCGTACGTACGTACTTTCGTACCGAACCGTAATTCAAACGTATGAAAGACCGAATCGAGTCCGAATCGTATTTTTTAAGTGTGATGGACGCAGTCATGATCCAGTCCGACATACGTAACCATACGTATTAATCACACGCAGAGTCATAATCATATACGTACGTACGTATCGATATCGATACCAACTCATACAGACAGATCCCGGCCCTTTAGTAAGGGACGGGTAACGTAACCCGCCCTCGTAGTACGGGACGCGGTGGACGTACAAAATCGTATCAAATGCCATCCCGGCCGCCATCCCCATAATATCACATAATCGATCATATCGATCATATCGTATACAGACGTATCCCGCCCGCACAATCCGAGGGACGCGGTGAACAATGCAAAGGAGGTGCACGAATCACGTAACCTCGGCCCGGCGCAATGAAGGAAGCATTGAGGCATCCACGAACAGACAAATGAGAAACCATATGCATACGTACCGACATACGTACTTAATAAAACCGAAATAGTTCGTAAAGCGGATCAAATCGAATAATCCGTATTACATCGTAACGTAGTGTCCAATCGTTCCGTATATCGGACTAATATTCAAGGTTTAGATAGACGGTCATAATACTCGTTAGTTAGCGGACGGGAACATAGTTAAGAGCTACTTATGAAAAACGAATGTAAATTAGATCGATTTGAGCCATACCGGGAGTATCGTGGTTTTGAGGGCCACCTCGGACCCGACCATAGTGAAATACATAAATTGCGGATAATAGACCTTAGGGAGTCGTCCATAATCATCTTAAAGTGTTTCGACTCCATTTATGGAAATTACATACTTATAGGTCAATTTAGAGGAAATTGATTCAATCTTACTGAATGATTTGACGCTATTTTCAATCTCGAATCCCGAGAGGCGAAGTACAATCAAAGCTCGTTTTCAAGCCTCGATAGGCTCGTAACATGCCAAAGAATAAAAGGCAAGGCTTTACATACCTGGATTGCGCCCTACGCTTGTCAAATCCCACTTCCCGTTTCGTCCAAAAACTGCAAATGGTCATTCTTACCAGTTACTATTCATGTAAGCTAACATCTAAACTTTGGTTAGGAATTTGGCTACCGAAATTTCGGCAGCACTTCCCCTATAATTATGACATCCCCGAGGCTTAGCTCGGCTCGTAATAACCAACAACAAGCCAACAACAACACCAAAAAACACAATAAAACGCAATATGACCTATTTGGTCATCTTTCCAACATAATGTCATAACTTCCGTTTCCAACTTCATATTTCCAATTCAATCTCAACATATTAATCGAAATCATTACAATTCCATTCGGAAACATATCATAACATTTCTACCACGTATATACAAAATATACATCAAATATACAAAGCATGCAAACTTTCCACCAAAACCACAATTTATCCAATTCTTCCAATCTTTAACATACATGTTCATAACACATTTCCATCATCCGAATTCATCAACCTTACTCATATTTTACACCTTAAACACTTCATTCCCACCATTTCATAAATTCATACTAAATCGACATAGACTTCCACATTCCATTTTCATACAAACTTACATCATTTTTCTTACACTTACAATACAAGGATCATAACTACACAACTAACACATTAAACAACACAATTCATCACCATTCTACACCTTCCCATAGCCACGGCCACACCCTAGTTTTTGCCAACTTCCATGAATTCCATAACTTTCACTTCCAATACAATTTCTACTATAAACTACAACAAGATTCCAACATAAATTCAAGTCATCATAGTTATGCAATTCATATGCATACTCACGGCCAACATGCAAACACACACACCACACGGCTACACACATGCATACCATACTTCCATAATTCTCATGCACTCTACACATACTACAACACATACATAATTTTTCCACATAAACACAAGAATTCTTACCTTTTCCAATAAATTCTTCTTGCCAAAAGAAACACTTCCTTGCCTTGAAAATTATATCAACTTGTAGAGCACCTTGAGCTTGCTACTAATTCAAGAAGAACCAAATTTTTGAACCAAGGATTTAACTCCAAGAATTTTTCTTCTTTTCTTTTCTTTCTTTTTGTGTCTAGCCGAATTGCTCTCCTCTTTTTTTTTCTTGATTTCTCTTTTGTTTTCTTGAAACTTCTAAGGCTAAGGATCACTTATATAATGTCACATGGGAATTAATTAATCCCATGGACTTAGTCCATAAGTGGCCGGTTGGGCCTCCCAAATTTGGGCCTCATTTTCTCTTTTTTTTTTTTTGGCCCAATTCTTCATGAATCATATTTTGTAATTCCCGAAATAAATTTCCAAAATTCCAATTTTGCCCTTAGGCCTTCTCCAATATTCTAGTATCCATACTTCCATAACCAACGTACACATACTAAGAAAAATTCAAACATGGCCTCTTTTCTCACAAATCACAATTATTCCGAATTTTCCGATTATGCAAAAAGACGGGATATAACATCCCCCCCCCCCCTTTAAGACATTCATCCTCGAATGTTAATTCAACCTCATAGTAGACCAAGATCGGTCGGGGAGGTCTTCTTACCATTTACATACTTGCACCGATCGAAGAACTTCGATAACGGCCTTTATTTTTCAACTTCATCCGTCTTTCTCCGATATCACCGTATTAGGGCTGTTCGTACCGTCTTAAGTCGGATATACGGCGGACGTAATCTTAACCAGAACCAGAAAATCAAACGGACGTCAGACGAAGTCATATCTGGAATTAGGAGCACAAAAGTGCAACAGACAGAATCATAATCCGACGTCGTCTTAAGCGGTCTCAGAATCAGAGCCAGACGTACAGAGGTATATCAGACGGATCTATAATCAGAGTCAGGCATACAGAGATTTATCGGACAGATTTCGAAATCAGAGTCAGACGTACTGAAGTATATCGGACAGAATCATGATCGGAGTTGGACGTACAGAGGTATATTAAACGGATGCGTAATGAGATTCAGAAGCACAGGGTGTAGTAAACAGAGTTTTACCGAACACAGGGGCGTAGAAATGTGGCGTACATAATCACGATCCAGATACGAATATAGTTAACCGAACACAATACATTTATCGATACACATATTTTTCCGTGAAAAGATTAATTGCATACCGGGTCCACATTTGGCGTCGCATCCGGTCCCGCCGACCGCCCCAAAGCGTATATGCGGTTCGAAAGACCGCTCGAACTAGGAGCCCGCCGCGACCCCGCCGCGACTCCTCACGCCGGCACTCGGCATACCCCGCCCCATGGGGCAAAAATCATACACCGAAGGGGAAGATGAGCCGCAAGAATCGATCCGCCGGGCCGGGCCGAGCCACCTGAACTGCCCTTATACGGGCACTCTCTCACCTGATGATCTGGATTACCGCAAAAATAGCAGGCGCCCGTAGCGCGGTAGCACTCCCCCGGATGGGGCTTACCACAATAAGTACACCGGGGCATAGGTGGCCTAGACTGACCCGAACCCCTACTCATCTGCGGGCCTGATGCTCTGAAATCCTGGCCAGCCCCAGACGGACCCGCATCATCGAAACGTCTGCCGGCGGACTGTGCACCTCGGCCTAACGGAGGGGGAAATCTACCGGACTGCTGCTGAGGCCATCCGCCTCGGGAGTCTCCGGAATACCCCGCAGATCTGGCCCTTTTGGGCCGCCTCCTGTCATAATCTCTACCGGACTGATCTTCCTTATGCCGGTCCTCTACCCCCTGTGCGTAAGCCTGTAGCCGGGCGATATCCATGCCGGTCTGTGCTGCCATCGCCATGCAACAATCAACCAAATAGGGGTCCAAACCCATCACGTACCGGTGCATCCGGTCCTCCATATCGGCCACAATCGTCGGCGCATATCGGGCCAGAGAGTCAAACTCCAAATTATACTCACGAATACTCCGACCCCTCTGCTTTATCTGCAAAAACCGATCAACTCTCGCCAAACGACCATATATATATCTCGCCCTCCGGTGGTAAAAAGTGACGGAGGAAGGCGACCGTAAACTCATCCCATGTGGCCGGGGAGCACTCTCACCCCCAGACACGGTCCCCATGACTCATACCAATTTGGGGCGACGTCCCGTAATCTATGTGCAAAGAAGCTCGACGGACTCGGTCGGTGAAGCCCGACTAATCCCAACGAGCGCCGCATCCGCCGAATAAAATCATGCGGGTCCTCGTCGGGCTTAGACCCGAAAACTCGGGGGACCACATGTCGAGAAATCGCGGACCCTCGTGCTATCACGCCCGTCATCATCGTCACCCTCTCCGTCCGCGTCCGCGAGCTTGATTTGGACGCCCGTCCACCACTATCGTCGTCACCAGCCGGACCGCTCCCTCAATGTCCCGTCCTCCGCTCCGGCCGGGGAGCGGGCGCCGGAGCCGCCGGGCTCCTCGCTCCGCCTCATCTGGTGGCGGAGTGGCTGAACCCTCCGACTGGGGCACAACATCGGGCATAGCCTGGGCGCGGGCCCTAGTAACCCTCTGAGCCCGGCTAGTCTCTCCTGTCTCCCGTTTAATACTTATTAGTTATCGCTTTTGCCTTCTTCGGGCGCCCGTCGCCTTCTTCGGAGGCATCGCTGAAAAACATAACAGATCGTCAGAAGGGAAAACATCCTGATAACACAGCTCTAACGCACGATCTAAGAGTCAAAGAAAGGGTAACATAACATCCTAGATGTCCTGTAGCCTCCTGTTTATAGATGTGGGGCCCAACACACCGATAAACAAGACTCTACTAGACACGGCCTGCGTACATTCCGAGAACCGACCGCTCGATACCACTTTTGTCACGACCCAACCCCCGAAGGGCCGTGACCGGTGTCCTAGAGAGGACACCCATACGTACCTACCTAACGCATCCGACATACCAAATTGCTAATCCATACGTACATACATAGATTCATACATATACATAACATACATTGCACGAATATACATACGCATATATACATACTGGTACCTGTACAGAAGTCGTTAGGACTGTTATATCAGACAAAGTCGCAGATCGCACATACCTACGGACAGTGACAACCCACAACCCACAAACATGTCTCGTGACCTCTAACATACCGAACGAGAATCAAAAGACGGGACGTGGCCCCGCCGTACCCAAATGATCATATATACAGAACAAATAGACAACAGAAGATATATACCAAAAGTATCGGCTCCGGATCAAAAGGAGCTCTCCGGATGTATAGCAGACCGATAACCTAAATGGTTAATGGCGGCGTACCGTGTGGCGCGTCCGTACCGCGGGCATGTAACACGCCCCCCGAAGAATTTGGGGGTCGCACGAAAGTGTACCGAGTATGTAAAGCGGAAATGTAACATATACATAATTAAAACATCGCATATGGTTGGAGTCGGATATGTAAAATCGTAATATATACGGAAATACGTAGAGATAGAGCGTTGTTGTAATCGGATTCGTAGCGAGTCGGACTTACGAAAATTTCGGTAGAATTTAATGCACGGTACGGAATCATAAGCTTATGAATAATGACTTACAGAGCGTACAGACAGACTTTCAGACCGAACCAGAATTCAGACGTATGACAGACCGAATCAGAGTCCGAATCAGATTTTCAGAAGTGTAGGTGACGAATCCGACGTAGTCATGATCCGGACCGGACTTGGTCGGGACCATAAACAGACGATCGAAATCATGCATGCAGAGTCATAATCACATACAGATGTACAGATCAGATATCAGATACCAACTCATAACATACGTACGTATCCGGCCCTATTGGCTCGGATGGGGGACGCGTAACGAACCCGGCCCTCGTAGTACGGGACGCGGTGGATTTAATGAGAATCGATCAAATGCCATCCCGGCCGCCATCCCCATAATATCACATAATCGATCATATCGATCATATCGATACAGACAGATCCCGCCCGCACAATCCGAGGGACGCGGTGAACAATGCGGTGAGGTGCACGAATCACGTAACCCGGCCCGGCGCAGTGAAGGAAGCATTGAGGCATCCACGAACGACAAATGAGAAACCATATGCATACGTACCGACATACGTACTTAATAAACCGAAATAGTTCGAAAGCGGATCAAATCGTAGTAACCGTATTACATCGAACGAGTGTCCAGAATCGTTCCGGTATATATATCGGACTAATATTAAGGTTTAGATAGACGGTCATAATACTTATTAGTTAGCGGACGGGAACATAGTTAAGAGCTACTTATGGAAACGAACAGAATTAGATCGATTTGAGCCATACCGGGAGTATCAGGGTTTTGAGGGCCACCTCGGACCCGACCATAGTGAAATACATAAATTGCGGATAATAGACCTTAGGGAGTCGTCCATAATCATCTTAAAGTGTTTCGACTCCATTTATGGAAATTACATACTTATAGGTCAATTTAGAGGAAATTGATTCAATCTTACTGAATGATTTGACGCTATTTTCAATCTCGAATCCCGAGAGGCAGAAGTACAATCAAAGCTCGTTTTCAAGCCTGATAGGCTCAGAACATGCCAAAGAATAAAGGGCAAGGCTTTACATACCTGGATTGCGCCCTACGCTTGTCAAATCCCACTTCCCGTTTCGTCCAAAAACTGCAAATGGTCATTCTTACCAGTTACTATTCATGTAAGCTAACATCTAAACTTTGGTTAGGAATTTGGCTACCGAAATTTCGGCAGCACTTCCCCTATAATTATGACATCCCCGAGGCTTAGCTCGGCTCAGAATAACCAACAACAAGCCAACAACAACACCAAAAAACACAATAAAACGCAATATGACCTATTTGGTCATCTTTCCAACATAATGTCATAACTTCCGTTTCCAACTTCATATTTCCAATTCAATCTCAACATATTAATCGAAATCATTACAATTCCATTCGGAAACATATCATAACATTTCTACCACGTATATACAAAATATACATCAAATATACAAAGCATGCAAACTTTCCACCAAAACCACAATTTATCCAATTCTTCCAATCTTTAACATACATGTTCATAACACATTTCCATCATCCGAATTCATCAACCTTACTCATATTTTACACCTTAAACACTTCATTCCCACCATTTCATAAATTCATACTAAATCGACATAGACTTCCACATTCCATTTTCATACAAACTTACATCATTTTTCTTACACTTACAATACAAGGATCATAACTACACAACTAACACATTAAACAACACAATTCATCACCATTCTACACCTTCCCATAGCCACGGCCACACCCTAGTTTTTGCCAACTTCCATGAATTCCATAACTTTCACTTCCAATACAATTTCTACTATAAACTACAACAAGATTCCAACATAAATTCAAGTCATCATAGTTATGCAATTCATATGCATACTCACGGCCAACATGCAAACACACACACCACACGGCTAACACATGCATACCATACTTCCATAATTCTCATGCACTCTACACATACTACAACACATACATAATTTTTCCACATAAACACAAGAATTCTTACCTTTTCCAATAAATTCTTCTTGCCAAAAGAAACACTTCCTTGCCTTGAAAATTATATCAACTTGTAGAGCACCTTGAGCTTGCTACTAATTCAAGAAGAACCAAATTTTTGAACCAAGGATTTAACTCCAAGAATTTTTCTTCTTTTCTTTTCTTTCTTTTTCTTTCTAGCCGAATTGCTCTCCTCTTTTTTTCTTGATTTCTCTTTTGTTTTCTTGAAACTTCTAAGGCTAAGGATCACTTATATAATGTCACATGGGAATTAATTAATCCCATGGACTTAGTCCATAAGTGGCCGGTTGGGCCTCCCAAATTTGGGCCTCATTTTCTCTTTTTTTTTTTGGCCCAATTCTTCATGAATCATATTTTGTAATTCCCGAAATAAATTTCCAAAATTCCAATTTTGCCCTTAGGCCTTCTCCAATATTCTAGTATCCATACTTCCATAACCAACGTACACATACTAAGAAAAATTCAAACATGGCCTCTTTTCTCACAAATCACAATTATTCCGAATTTTCCGATTATGCAAAAAGACGGGATATAACATCCTCCCCCCCTTTAAAACATTCGTCCTCGAATGTTAATTCAACCTCATAGTAGACCAAGATCAGTCGGGGAGGTCTTCTTACCATTTACATACTTGCACCTGATCGAAGAACTGATAACGGCCTTTATTTTTCAACTTCATCCGTCTTTCTCCGATATCACCGTATTAGGGCTGTTCGTACCGTCTTAAGTCGGATATACGGCGGACAGAATCTTAACCAGAACCAGAAAATCAAACGGACGTCAGACGAAGTCATATCTGGAATTAGGAGCACAAAAGTGCAACAGACAGAATCATAATCCGACGTCGTCTTAAGCGGTCTCAGAATCAGAGCCAGACGTACGAGGTATATCGGACGGATCTATAATCGAGTCGAGCATATAGAGATTTATCGGACGATTTCGAAATCGAGTCGACAAACATACATATCTGAAGTATATCGGACAGAATCATGATCGGAGTTGGACGTACAGAGGTATATTAAACGGATGCGTAATGAGATTCAGAAGCACAGGGTGTAGTAAACAGAGTTTTACCGAACACAGGGGCGTAGAAATGTGGCGTACAGAATCACGATCAGAGATACAGAATATAGTTAGCCAGAACACAATACAGATCAGATACACATATTTTTCCAGAAAAAGATTAATTGCGTACCTGGGTCCACATTTGGCGTCGCATCCGGGTCCTGCCGACCAGTCAAAGCGTATATGCGGTTCGAAAGACCGCTCGAACTAGGAGCTCCGCCGCGACCCCTGCCGCGACCGTCGGGCTTGGCGGCATACCCCGCCCCCGTGGGGCGCGGGGCCACCGAAGGGGGAAGATGAGCATACAAGAATCCAGTGGGCTGGGCTGAGCCACCTGAACTGCCCTTATACGGGCACTCTCTCACCTGATGATCTGGATTACCGCAAAAATAGCAGGCGCCCGTAGCGCGGTAGCACTCCCCCGGATGGGGCTTACCACAATAAGTACACCGGGGCATAGGTGGCCTAGACTGACCCGAACCCCTACTCGTCTGCGGGCCTGATGCCCTGAAATCCTGGCTGGCCCCAGACGGACCCGCATCATCGAAACGCCTGCCGGCGGACTGTGCACCCCGGCCAACGGAGGGGGAAATCTAGGGACCTGCTGCCGAGGCCATCCGCCTCGGGAGTCTCCGGGAATACCCTCGCGTATCCGGCCCACGGGGCCGCCTCCCCATCATAATCTCTCCGGACCGATCTTCCTTACGCCGGTCCCTACCCCCGCGCGTAAGCCTCGCAGCCGGCGATGTCCATGCAAACGTGCTGCCATCGCCATGCAACAATCAACCAAATAGGGGTCCAAACCCATCACGTACCGGTGCATCCGGTCCTCCATATCGGCCACAATCGTCGGCGCATATCGGGCCAGAGAGTCAAACTCCAAATTATACTCACGAATACTCCGACCCCTCTGCTTTATCTGCAAAAACCGATCAACTCTCGCCCGTCTCAGCTCCGGTGGTAAAAAGTGGCGGAGGAAGGCAGCCGTAAACTCATCCCATGTGGCTGGGGGAGCACTCTCACCCCTAGACAGTCCCCATGACTCATACCAATTTAGGGCGACGTCCCGCAATCTATGTGCAGCAAGCTCGACAGACTCGGTCGGTGAAGCCCGGACTAATCCCAACGAGCGCTGCATCTGCCGAATAAAATCATGCGGGTCCTCGTCGGGCTTAGACCCGAAAAACTCTGGGGGACCACATGTCAGGAAATCGCGGACCCTCAGGCTATCACGCCTGTCATCATCGTCACCTCTCTGTCCGCGTCCGCGAGCCTGTCCAGCCACTATCGTCGTCAACGACCGGACCGCCTCCCTCAATGTCCTGTCCTCCGCTCCGGGCTGGGGAGCGGGCGCTGGAGCTGGCCGAAGGGGCCTCGCTCCGCCTCATCTGGTGGCGGAGTGGCTGAACCCTCCGACTGGGGCACAACATCGGGCATAGCCTGGGCGCGGGCCCTAGTAACCTCTGAGCCCGGCTAGTCTCTGCTGTCTCCGGCACCGCTTTGCCCTTCGGGCGCCCGTCGCCTTCTTCGGAGGCATCGGCCTGAAAAACATAACAGATCGTCAGAAGGGAAAACATCCTGATAACACAGCTCTAACGCACGATCTAAGAGTCAAAGAAAGGGTAACATAACATCCTAGATGTCTTGTAGCCTCCTGTTTATAGATGTGGGGCCCAACACACCGATAAACAAGACTCTACTAGACACGGCCTATTCGCGTATATTCCGAGAACCGACCGCTCGATACCACTTTTGTCACGACCCAACCCCGCGGGCCGGGGCGGTGTCCTACGGACACCCATACGTACCTACCTAATGGGATCCGACATACCAAATTGCTAATCCATACGGACATACATAGATTCATACGTACATAACATACATTGCACGAATATACATACGCATATATACATACCGAATCACCAAGACGTACGAAGTTTTCGTTAGGGGCTATTATATCGACAAAGTCGCATATCGCACATACCTACTCGGACAAAGTGACAACCCACAACCCACAAACATGTCTGCAGACCTCTAACATACCGAACAGAATCAAAAGATGGGACAGGGCCCCGCCGTACCCAGATGATCAAATATACAGAACAAACAGACAACAGAAGATATATACCAAAAGTATCGGCTCCGGATGTGGTCGTGGAAAGGAGCTCTCCGGACGACCGATAACCTAAGCGGCGGCGTACCGTGTGGCGCGTCCGTACTCGCGGGCATGTAACACCCCCCGAAGAACGATGGGGTCGGTACGAAAGTGTACCGAGTATGTAAAGCGGAAATGTAACATACATAATTAAAACATCCGAGTCAGATATGTAAAATCGTAACAGACGGAAAATACGAGAGATGAGCGAGACGAATCGGGATTCGTAGCGAGTCGGACTTACGAGAATGCACGTACGGAATCATGCGAGAATCGAATATTACGAGCGTACGGACGGACTTTCGGACCGAATCGAATTCAAACGTATGACGGACCGAATCGAGTCCGAATCGGATTTTCGAAGTGTGACGGACGAGTCATGATCCAAATCGGACATACGTAACCATAACGGTAAACGTAATCATGCATGCAGTCATAATCACATACGGATGTACGGATCAAAGGATATCGATACCAACTCATACGGACGGATCCCGCCCTTTAGTAAGGGACGCGGTAAGGGTAACCCAACCCCTCGTAGTACGGGACGCGGTGGACGTAATGGAATCGGATCAAATGCCATCATACCGGCTTTCGCCATCCCCATAATATCACATAATCGGATCATATCGGATCATATCGGATACGGACGGATCCCGGCCCGCACAATCCGAGGGACGCGGTGAACAATGCGGTGAGGTGCACGAATCACGGAGAACACGGCCGGGCGCGGTGAAGGAAGCATTGAGGCATCCACGAACGGACAAATGAGAAACCATATGCATACGGACCGACATACGGACTTAATAAAGGCGAAATAGTTCGTAAAAGCGGATCAAATCAGAGTAACCAGATTACATCAGAACAGAGTGTCCAGAATCGTTCCAGATATCGGACTAATATTAAGGTTTAGATAGACGGTCATAATACTCGTTAGTTAGCGGACGGGAACATAGTTAAGAGCTACTTATGGAAACGAACAGAATTAGATCGATTTGAGCCATACCGGGAGTATCAGGGTTTCGCGAGGGCCACCTCGGACCCGACCATAGTGAAATACATAAATTGCGGATAATAGACCTTAGGGAGTCGTCCATAATCATCTTAAAGTGTTTCGACTCCATTTATGGAAATTACATACTTGTAGGTCAATTTAGAGGAAATTGATTCAATCTTACTGAATGATTTGACGCTATTTTCAATCTCGAATCCCGAGAGGCAGAAGTACAATCAAAGCTCGTTTTCAAGCCTGATAGGCTCAGAACATGCCAAAGAATAAAGGGCAAGGCTTTACATACCGGATTGCGCCCTACGCTTGTCAAATCCCACTTCCCGTTTCGTCCAAAACCGCAAATGGTCATTCTTTTTAAGTTACTATTCATGTAAGCTAACATCTAAACTTTGGTTAGGAATTTGGCTACGAAATTTAAAGCACTTCCCCTATAATTATGACATCCCGAGGCTTAGCTCGGCTCAGAATAACCAACAACAAGCCAACAACAACACCAAAAAACACAATAAAACGCAATATGACCTATTTGGTCATCTTTCCAACATAATGTCATAACTTCCGTTTCCAACTTCATATTTCCAATTCAATCTCAACATATTAATCGAAATCATTACAATTCCATTCGGAAACATATCATAACATTTCTACCACGTATATACAAAATATACATCAAATATACAAAGCATGCAAACTTTCCACCAAAACCACAATTTATCCAATTCTTCCAATCTTTAACATACATGTTCATAACACATTTCCATCATCCGAATTCATCAACCTTACTCATATTTTACACCTTAAACACTTCATTCCCACCATTTCATAGATTCATACTAAATCGACATAGACTTCCACATTCCATTTTCATACAAACTTACATCATTTTTCTTACACTTACAATACAAGGATCATAACTACACAACTAACACATTAAACAACACAATTCATCACCATTCTACACCTTCCCATAGCCACGGCCACACTTCTAGTTTTTGCCAACTTCCATGAATTCCATAACTTTCACTTCCAATACAATTTCTACTATAAACTACAACAAGATTCCAACATAAATTCAAGTCATCATAGTTATGCAATTCACATACTCACGGCCAACACACACACACACACCACACGGCTAACACATGCATACCATACTTCCATAATTCTCATGCACTCTACACATACTACAACACATAAATAATTTTTCCACATAAACACAAGAATTCTTACCTTTTCCAATAAATTCTTCTTGCCAAAAGAAACACTTCCTTGCCTTGAAAATTATATCAACTTGTAGAGCACCTTGAGCTTGCTACTAATTCAAGAAGAACCAAATTTTTGAACCAAGGATTTAACTCCAAGAATTTTTCTTCTTTTCTTTTCTTTCTTTTTGTGTCTAGCCGAATTGCTCTCCTCTTTTTTTCTTGATTTCTCTTTTGTTTTCTTGAAACTTCTAAGGCTAAGGATCACTTATATAATGTCACATGGGAATTAATTAATCCCATGGACTTAGTCCATAAGTGGCCGGTTGGGCCTCCCAAATTTGGGCCTCATTTTCTCTTTTTTTTTGGCCCAATTCTTCATGAATCATATTTTGTAATTCCCGAAATAAATTTCCAAAATTTCAATTTTGCCCTTAGGCCTTCTCCAATATTCTAGTATCCAGTACTTCCATAACCGCGTACACATACTAAGAAAAATTCAAACATGGCCTCTTTTCTCACAAATCACAATTATTCCGAATTTTCCGATTATGCAAAAAGACGGGATATAACAGGTATAATTATAAGGGTCCGAGTTCGTGTGACAAAACAACGACAGGGAGGAGACGACTCGAGATATCAAGAGAAAATGAAGAAGGAACGTAATCGATAAAAGAGGCGCATACCGTGGTGATAAGGGAACCCCCCCCCCCAAGATCCTTAGAAGACCTTACGAGACTAGTTGAACATTCGAGGACGAATGTTCTAAAGGGGGGAAGGATGTTATATCCCGCATTTTGTACGCTGGGATATTCCGAGTTAGTTGCGACGAGTTAAGGGCAAGGCCATTCTCCGGTTTTGTTTTAATGCGCAAGCCGCTTATGAATGTTATTATTGGCATGGAATGATAAGGGCGAACTTGGAATTTGAAAAGTGTTATTAGTTCATGACTTCTTGGAGAAGCCAAGTGGCCGTGGGTCCCACCCATGGTTGGCCAATTATTTTGAGCCATGAAGATGTACATGTGTTCATTTCATATTTTGTAAGGGACCATGCAAGACTTATTCATCTTTTATGGAAATTTCTAGAAAATTTGAGAAAATGGGAGAAAAAGAAAAAAAAAAAAAAAAAAGAGAGACTTTTTATACGGACATGTGCAAGCAATATATATATATATATATATATATATATATATATATATATATATATGTAAGGGATAAATTATAAGGCACAACTTATCATTTTAAGCTCTAGAAAATTCAAGAAACATGAAGAGAGAAAAAGAAGGAGAAAAACGGCCAAAAGAGGGTCTGGCGGAACCATCCCCATAAAGTGATCAAGAAAAAAATTATTTTCTCCTTGTTCTCTACTAATTAGAAGACCCTCGTCGACATGGAATGGTTGTTGGAACAAGAAAATCGTTCGTTGTTGCTATGGACACTCTTAGCCGTGGGGAAGTTGAAGGAGAAGGTAAGGTTTAATTCTCATTTTCATATGTTATAGATGATTGTGTATGTTGTGGAGTGTGTAGATGAATGAAGTTCATGAAGTGGTGGTGAGTTGTGTGTAGCCGTGTGTGTGTTAGGTTGTATAGGAATGAAGAACTAATCTATTTGGCATGGTTGGATTGTTGTATTGTGGACGTTAGAGCATGTTGTAATATGTTGAAATAGATGAAATTCATGAAGTTGTGTGTGATTGGTGTAGTGGCCGAATCCGTGTTTTGTGTGGAAAAGATGAACAAATTCCATTTAGTATTTTGCTTGTCGTGGTTGTGAATTTCATGATGTAAAATGAATGTTTGATGACTCATGTTGAAGTTGTGATGTCGCGGGCTGTTTTGGAAAATTAATATGACTTTAATATAGGTTCTTGTGTTGATGGAAATAATGTTGCTAATATATGGAATTGTTAATATAGCTTATGAATTCGGAAGAGAGAAATGTATTGTGATGGTTCTTATGGTATTTGAAAGTTTCGGGCAAAGTAAAATTTGGGTTGGAATGTCTTGAACATTTTGTGAATTGATTATTGATATTGTTATTATGATTGTTGGTTTGGTTGTCGTTGATTTGGCCGAGTTAAATTCTCGGGGATGTTGAAGTTATAGGGGAAATGCGCAAAATACTCGTAGACAAAGTGTTACTTTGGTATTAGATGCTTAAGTGCTTATGGCTAATGGTTGATACCTAATGACGTTATTGTAGATCGGGAGAAGTCGGGACGTAAGTTTGGATTAGCTTAAGAAGCGGCTAAGGTATGTTAAGGCTCGTCCCTTTCTTCCAAAGGCATGATTCTTAGATTACGATTTCATAAATGCTTCCATAACTTTGTTGTTTTCAAAAGTTTTGTTTTCAAAAGAATTTTGTTCCTAAACGAGTCCGAAACTACGAACGCCCGTAACTTTCACAGATGGGCTCGGATCGCTTCGAAACCATCGTAGAAGGTTTCATAACAAGTAATAATCTTTAACTTTCATAGGCGGGCCCGGATCGGGTTGACGCTCGTCCGTGGGCCCCGCGACTTTCCTTTGTTGGTTCTAACGACCTATTCTTGAAAGAATTCTGAAATGTCTGTATCTTTCCAAAACGGAGGTTTATGACTCCGTACGCTTCCATGACAACAACGATGGATATGTTTTACAATGACAACGATGATGTCAAAAATGAGAATATTTTCCTACGATGAATATGATGATGATGATTCCATGTTTAAAGGTCCCAAGTCTATGATTTCAATGACGATATGAGAATGTTGAGCGATTTCTTGATTTCTCAATTTTATTCATGAATGATGACTATTTTTAAAGATTCTAAAGTATATGAATTGATGCCTTATGAACCTATTTTATGTTTCCTCGTGAAGCTATTCTTCATTGATAGTCTCACCTTATAATAATCGTTCCTTCAAGGTGAGACAAAGCGACCATGATTATTCCATAATACAATCGGAGGCTACCGACCATACGTCACTCCGATAGACACATGACTTTCTTTGGGCTCTCATGCATGCTACTTACATGATATATGAATATGATATATGAATATGATATATGTATATGTATATGGGGAATATGGGAAAAGGGCGAGAGCGTTATATACGCGTAACCACCTGATCAGTTGGTATAATATGACATGATACCGTCCCGGACTCGGGACATGTGGTTATGGATCGGGCTGCACGTTCCGCAGCAATATATTATATGGATCGGGCTGCACGTTCCGCAGCAATATATTATATGGATCGGGCTGCACGTTCCGCAGCAATATAATATAATATATATATATATATATATGGACCGGGCTGCACGTTCCGCAGCACTAAGCATGAATGGTTCCGCCTAAAAGGCACTCAGATGTACAGGTTACTCTTTTATTACATATATATGGATCGGGCTGCACGTTCCGCAGCAATATATTATATGGATCGGGCTGCACGTTCCGCAGCAATATAATATATATATATATATATGGATCGGGCTGCACGTTCCGCAGCACTAAGCAGGCACGGTTCCGCCTAAAAGGGCATTCAGATGTGCAGGTTACTCTTTATCTCATGAAATGCCCTATGTTTTCGTCTTATTACTATTCATGCTTTGCATCCTTCTATATGTTGTTACTCATGCCTTACGTACTCAGTACGTTGCTCGTACTGACGTCCCTTCTTGTGGACGCTGCGTTCATGCCGCGCAGGTACACCCAGATGAGTTAAAGCTATTAGCAGAGGATGTTTCAGCGGGATTGGCGAGCTCCATTTTCTCGGTCCGCCGAGTCGAGCATTATGATATGGTTTCATGTTCCATGTTAGAGACTTTGCGACGTATCGTGTATGTAGTATGTCAGTTTTGTAAGCGGCTCCATAAGCCGATGTATTGTGATGCATTATTCTACGGGTCTTATACGATCCCAGGTGTTATAGCCCGCATTTCGTACGTCCGGATGTTGCGTGACAATGGTGAGAAATTAAGGACAAGACTATGTTCTAAAATAATTTTAGTGTCGGAGTTGTTAGGAATATTATCTATAAATATTGGTATTGTGGAAATGTCGGAAAAGGTTAAGGGTAAAAAGGAAAATTTGCAAAGTGGCATCATGGGAAATATTGAAAAAGGCTAGGGGCAAAATGGTCATTTCATGAGTGCTCAAGGAATGTCTTGAAAAGGCCATGTGGCCGAAAAAAAGAAAAAAAAAAGAAAAAGGAGCTAGTCATCTTTGTGGAAGTTTGAAGAAAATTCAAGAAAAGGAGGGAAAAAGGAAGAAAAATCTAGAGAGGGGGCATGTGCCCCTCACATGCATGCAATATATATAAGTATATATATAAGAGGGGTGTTCATAATTCATGAAGTAGGAGAGAAAGAAAAGAAAAAAAAAAAGAGAAGAAGAGAGAAAGAAGAGGGTAGGTTCGGCCATGGCTAGCAAAATTTAGCCATGGGAAATTGATGAAGAGCAATTATTTTCTTCTAGTATTCTAACTAGTTTGAAGGCCCTAACTAACATGGAATGGTTGTTGGAGCAAATAAACCATTGACCCTTGCAAGTTACAAACCTTGGTCAAGAAGGAAGACAAGAGGAAAGGTATGTATTTAATCCTCTCTTTATATGTTTTGGATAGTTGTGTATGTTGTGGTGTGTGGGGAAATGAATGAAAAACATGAAGACATGCATGTTGAAGTTGTGGCCATGGTGGCCGAATATAGTGGGGTGGTGTAGGACAAATGAATTGATTTTATTTGGTACTTTGGTTGTTGTGGTTGTGAATACCTTGTACATATTGTAATGTGTAGAAACGAATAAAACTCATGAATATGATGCTTGTTGATATGTGGCCGAGAATGGGCTGTTTTGGTGTGTATGGAAAAGAATGGATTTAATTGTACGTAGTATGTTGGTTGTTGTTGTTGTGTTAAGAAATGAATAAAAATTTATCACGCCCCAATTCCATGGGACGTGATGGGCACCCGACCCCACATCCGTAAATGATTTGCCGTTAAGCGAACCCACACTCTTATTACGCACATAACTTTTTTTTTTCCAAATAAAGATAAAAGGCAAAATATAACTTTCAGAAATAATTCTTTTCGTTGCTTTCAAATTACATAAATTCTGTAGTCAAACAAAACCAACCACATATGACGTATCGGCTGATGGAGCCGCTTACAGACTGACCATCAACACCCACGACGCTGTCTGCAAAGTCTCTAACACAGATCCAGAAATCATAACGGACAAACTCTGACTCAGCAGCACTCCGGGAAAATGGAGCTTGCCATCTCCGCTGGAACATCTTCTATAATAACTTCAGCTCATCTGGGAGTACCTGCGCGGCATGAAACGCAGCCCCCGAAGAAAGGGGGTCAGTACGGAATATGTACTGAGTATGTAAGGCATACAACACAAAGTAACCGAACTATAACTGAAACAGACAGAACTAGCAGATAAATACCCTACTTCGAATAGGAGACGCTTACCCTTCAGACTCAGCTCATACCTACCTGTCTCGTATACCAAGAGGGGTACAGAAGGTAAATAAGTCAAACAGAGTACCAGGAATGCTTATTTCACAAATCACGGATCGCATGTCCGAAGAGGTACAGAAATCACAGAGTGAACCCGTGTCGTCATACGTCAGACAAAGTACAGAGCATACAGAATGTTCGGATGAAATCATGTTCGGACGGAATACGGAACTTACGGATCATACGATATCGACATATATCGGACGAGTACGAACGTGCGAAGGCTCGAGAGGATAACATATATCGGACAGAATACAGAATGCATGTCAAAATCATAAATCACATAGGTGTATGACGTGTCCCGGCCCTACGATGAGGGACTCGGTGAATAGGATCATGTATAACAGAATCAGATGTCAAATGTGCCAATAACGTGTCCCGGCCCTTTATTAAGGGACTCGGTAGATAAAATCATGCATCTCAGAATCATTTATACATAACATGTCCCGGCCCTCTACTGCGGGTCTCGGTGAATAATAATCATGTGCCATCCGGCCACCATCCCCATAACATCACATCATAATCACATACGGATAACGTGTCCCGGCCCGCAAGTACGAGGGACTCGGTGAATAATGCGAGAGTGCGCACGCACGAGAACATGTCCGGCCCGGGACTCGGTGAATCGAATCGTATCGTGACGTACACACGAGATCATAACATGCCCGGCCCGGGACTCGGTGAAAGATACATTGAGTCGCGCGCGAGCGAGTAGTGCGAAACATATGCATATGAAATCGGACTCGATGAATACATACGCTTATTAACATCCGAAGATTGAGAACAAGTCTCGGGTTCTTCCGGGTTAGCATCAGAGAGTTATAAGCATTTAACATACAGAAACCTCTTCGGACTTTCCAAGCGATCCGAGGTCGTGTATGGAGAACATTAAGACTTACAGAGAGTATTCATATCAACTTACTTATATCCAATGCTTATATATCACTCTTATGTTTGCATACTTATATCGGATTTTCTATTTTCAGAACATTTACGACGGACTGCTTATATCAGAATATTCATATCAAACTTACTCTTATCGGAGCGTCTATATCGAATAGTCTAATCGAATACCCATATCGGGGTTACCGGATACTTATAGCAAACTCAAATCATTAGTCCACAATTTCCATTGTTTAACGAGCGGAATTAAGGCAAATAGTACTATACACTTAGGTCTTGAGGGGTGTGGTCCCACCTCGAGTCAAGTCGGATAACGGACCTAAAAACGTGGTCATTATGTCCTATTAGGTCGTCCTTGAAGATTTCAAAACATTCCACTTTCGTTTCCAAAGGTTACGGACGCTTAACCATTTCTTGCACTAAAGTGTAAACTAATTAGTTCAATTCTATTGAATGAATAGTAACTAAATTCAATCTCGGATTTCTAGATTTAGAGTGGCCCCCGAGGCTCGTAATCAAGCCTAGTACATCTAAGACATGCCAAAGAAGAAAAAGGGAAGCCTTACATACCTTTTACGCCGCTTACGCTACTCCAAATTCTCGTCCAAAGTTCGCCAAAATCTGTGATTTGGTCATGCTTATCAATTACTATTCATGAAGCTTTGAAATTCCAATCTTGGATTTGTTCTTGTCTGCCGAAATTTCGGCAGCACCTCCCCTGTAAATGCACCATCCCGAGAATATGGCTCGGCCCAAATCAACATCAACAGCAATCCGGGAATTCAACCCGGCCAAACTATCAACCATACTAACAACTCATACATTTAACCACATTATGGTCATCAATACAAGTAAGCATATTTGATTCACATTATCTAACAAAACAGCCCGCACACGATTATAACTTCCATTTAAGTCGTTAAACTCTCATTTACATCATAGAACCCGCAACACAACATCTCAAACCTACTAAATAAAATGAGTCCTTCATCCCTACATAACACTACATACACACGGCCAAACTCACAACAACCACAACTTCAACTTAAACCATGCAATACCTTCATTCTCGTAACATAATCCATAACAACATCAACCAAAATGCTAAGTAAAATCAATTCGCCATCACTTACCAAAAAAACAGCCCCTACACGGCCAACATCACAACACACACATTTCATGATTTTCCATCCATTTTCTACATGTTACATCAACTATAACTATCAAATTACATTACATAAAATAAGTTCATATTTTCCTACAACCCACACACATACATACGGCCACCTTCCACATTCCCAACTTTAAGTAAAGTCATTAATCTTCCATTGCCCATATAGAGTTCACCACAACAACAACTAAATACAACATAGAAACCAACTCATGCTTGCCTACCCACATTACATGCATACGGCTATACTCACACACATATACATCCATGCAACTTCCATGTTCTCATGATCTCTACTCATTTCTACATTCCAAAACATAAACACAACCTTCACAATCCCATAAAAAGGAATGGAATCATACCTTTCTTCACAACTCCTTCACTTGGCTAAAGTTGCCAACTTGCAACAAAGAGGAAGTTTCTTATCCCAACAACTATACCATGTTGAAGAGCACCTCCAAATTGGTAGGAATACATGAAGAGAAAAATTTTTGGGGCAAGATTGCATGAAACCAATTTTTCACCACCATGGCCGAATAGGCCATGGTGTCTCTCCTCTTCTTTCCTTTGTTTCTTGCTTCCTTTCTTTCCTCTTATGCATATATATAAATACTCTTGCATGCATGTGAGGGGCACATGCCCCTCTCTAGATTTTTCTTCCCTTTTTCCTTTTATTTATTCTTTCTAGAATTTTCTTGAAATCTTGACAAAGATGACTTAATTATCATCTTTTTTTTTCTTCACATGGCCAATATGGCCTTTTATGGAATTTTCATGAAACTTATGTGAAATTCCCATTTTGCCCCTCGACTTTTCTCAATATTACGATTTTGCCCCCAACCTTCCACATTATTTCCATTGGCCATTTTGCAAACTCCTCTTTTTACCCTTGACCTCCCACAATATCTCCCTACTAATAATAGTCACAAATAATTTTATAACGACTTGCACATTAAAATGATTTTTTTGAAAATCGTCTCGCCTTAACTTTCCACGACGACTTCGAAATATCCAATCGTACAAGGTACGGGCTATAACATCCTCCCCCCCTTTAGAACATTCGTCCTCGAATGTTCAACTGACCTTATGGGGTCTTGTAGCACTTTGGGAGGGGGTTCCTTTATAGTTGCCCTTCCTTTTATATCTATTCCTTATCCTTTACCTTATTCTCCTTAGCCCTTTACACGAATCCTCATTTTATGTCATAGGTTTCCTTCCTGTTACTTAGGAATATGGTAGTCCCCTTTTGGTCTAACATAATATAGTCTCCCCCCCTTTAAGGGGCTCCTTATGCACCAACGATTCTTCTTTCCGACTCCGCGCACGACATAGCAAAATTCCTTATCATAAGCTTTCCTTTCGTTCTCCATCGATCTCCTCACGTATGAGATATCATACATATTTATATAGATATGCACATATCATTAGTATCAACTAGCCCACAGAATACTTCCAGACACTGTTCAAGCCTATCCAAATTCTAGAACTGTGACGTACTTTATGTCTCTCCTCTAATCTGGCCTGTCGCGTGCTACGTGGCCTTTTTGTGGCCTCCAACCATCTTATACACTCTAATTTCCCATTTGTTTCTTGAATCTACATTTGTGAAAATTTTCAGTAAACTTCCCAGGGGGTCACCCATCATGAAATTGCTCCCACCTGAGCACGCTTAACTCCGAAGCTTTGGTGGGATTTGGTGCCTTAATGCTGATATATTCCCGTCCATTTCCTCGTATGGCCTTTATTACATGTCCCGGGACTAGTCAAAACCTTACAAATTCCGGGATACCCCCGTAACACGTCTTTTCTTGTACACTTACTATTTTACCCTTTTCAGCCTCCCATATCACCTTTACAAACTCTTATTGCTCGAAATCTGTACGTTGCAAATGCCAACAATACCTTTACAATACATACAGCCATACATCACATCCGAACCATCCAGAACTTTCTATTTCAATTAACAGAATGGATATTTCCAAATTTGCCCTTATGGCCTTTCCATACCGTTGCTTGCCTCCTTTCGTCGTATGCAAGGCTTGCGTATGGGATCTCATTCTCCTATAACTTGGCTCTATCGCACGATCTATGACAGAAAGAAGGTCAACAGTTCCTAGATGCCCCGTAGCCTCCTGTTTATAGATGTGGCGCGCTACACACCATAAACAAGACTCTACCGGACACGACTTTGCAGACAACCCCACGGACAGACCTCGCTCTGATACCACTTTGTCACGCCCCAATTCCATGGGACGTGATGGGCACCCGACCCCACATCCGGAGCCGAGCGAACCCACGGACTCTTATTACGCACATAACTTTTTTTCCAAATAAAGATAAAAGGCAAAATATAACTTTCAGAAATAATTCTTTTCGTTGCTTTCAAATTACATAAATTCTGTAGTCAAACAAAACCAACCACATATGACGTATCGGCTGATGGAGCCGCTTACGATCGACCATCAACACCCACGACGCCGTCTCGCAAAGTCTCTAACACGGATCCGTAAATCATAACGGACAAACTCGACTCGGCGAAGCACTCGGGAAAATGGAGCTTGCCATCTCCGCTGGAACATCTTCTATAATAACTTCAGCTCATCTGGGAGTACCTGCGCGGCATGAAACGCAGCCCCCGAAGAAAGGGGGTCAGTACGGAATATGTACTGAGTATGTAAGGCATACAACACAAAGTAACCGAACTATAACTGAAACAGACAGAACTAGCAGATAAATACCCTACTTCGAATAGGAGACGCTTACCCTTCAGACTCAGCTCATACCTACCTGTCTCGTATACCAAGAGGGGTACAAGAGGTAAATAAGTCAAACAGAGTACCAGGAATGCTTATTTCACAAATCACGGATCGCATGTCCGAAGAGGTACAGAAATCACAGAGTGAACCCGTGTCGTCATACGTCAGACAAAGTACAGAGCATACAGAATGTTCAGATGAAATCATGTTCCGGACGGAATACAGAACTTACAGATCATACAGATACTGACATATATCAGACAGAGTACAGAACGTGCAGAAGGCTCAGAGGATAACATATATCGGACAGAATACAGAATGCATGTCAAAATCATAAATCACATAGGTGTATGACGTGTCCCGGCCCTACGATGAGGGACTCGGTGAATAGGATCATGTATAACAGAATCAGATGTCAAATGTGCCAATAACGTGTCCGGCCCTTTATTAAGGGACTCGGTAGATAAAATCATGCATCTCGAATCATTTATACATAACATGTCCCGCCCTCTCTTTGCGGGTCTCGGTGAATAATAATCATGTGCCATCCCGGCCACCATCCCCATAACATCACATCATAATCACATACGGATAACGTGTCCCGCCCGCAAGTACGAGGGACTCGGTGAATAATGCCGAGAAGTGCGCACGAGAACATGTCCGGCCCGGGACTCGGTGAATCGAATCGTATCGTGACGTACACACGAGATCATAACATGCCCGGCCCGGACTCGGTGAAAGATACATTGAGTCGCGCGCGAGCGAGTAGTGCGAGAAACATATGCATATGAAATCGGACTCGATGAATACATACGCTTATTAACATCGAAGATTCGAACAAGTCTCGGGTTCTTCCGGGTTAGCATCGAGAGTTATAAGCATTTAACATACAGAAACCTCTTCGGACTTTCCAAGCGATCCGAGGTCGTGTATGGAGAACATTAAGACTTACAGAGAGTATTCATATCAACTTACTTATATCCAATGCTTATATATCACTCTTATGTTTGCATACTTATATCGGATTTTCTATTTTCAGAACATTTACGACGGACTGCTTATATCAGAATATTCATATCAAACTTACTCTTATCGGAGCGTCTATATCAGAATACCCATATCGGGGTTACCGGATACTTATAGCAAACTCAAATCATTAGTCCACAATTTCCATTGTTTAACGAGCGGAATTAAGGCAAATAGTACTATACACTTAGGTCTTGAGGGGTGTGGTCCCACCTCGAGTCAAGTCGGATAACGGACCTAAAAAACGTGGTCATTATGTCCTATTAGGTCGTCCTTGAAGATTTCAAAACATTCCACTTTCGTTTCCAAAGGTTACGGACGCTTAACCATTTCTTGCACTAAAGTGTAAACTAATTAGTTCAATTCTATTGAATGAATAGTAACTAAATTCAATCTCGGATTTCTAGATTTAGAGTGGCCCCCGAGGCTCGTAATCAAGCCTAGTACATCTAAGACATGCCAAAGAAGAAAAGGGAAGCCTTACATACCTTTTCTGCCGCTTACGCTACTCCAAATTCTCGTCCAAAGTTCGCCAAAATCTGTGATTTGGTCATGCTTATCAATTACTATTCATGAAGCTTTGAAATTCCAATCTTGGATTTGTTCTTGTCTGCCGAAATTTCGGCAGCACCTCCCCTGTAAATGCACCATCCCGAGAATATGGCTCGGCCCAAATCAACATCAACAGCAATCCGGGAATTCAACCCGGCCAAACTATCAACCATACTAACAACTCATACATTTAACCACATTATGGTCATCAATACAAGTAAGCATATTTGATTCACATTATCTAACAAAACAGCCCGCACACGATTATAACTTCCATTTAAGTCGTTAAACTCTCATTTACATCATAGAACCCGCAACACAACATCTCAAACCTACTAAATAAAATGAGTCCTTCATCCCTACATAACACTACATACACACGGCCAAACTCACAACAACCACAACTTCAACTTAAACCATGCAATACCTTCATTCTCGTAACATAATCCATAACAACATCAACCAAAATGCTAAGTAAAATCAATTCGCCATCACTTACCAAAAACAGCCCCTACACGGCCAACATCACAACACACACATTTCATGATTTTCCATCCATTTTCTACATGTTACATCAACTATAACTATCAAATTACATTACATAAAATAAGTTCATATTTTCCTACAACCCACACACATACATACGGCCACCTTCCACATTCCCAACTTTAAGTAAAGTCATTAATCTTCCATTGCCCATATAGAGTTCACCACAACAACAACTAAATACAACATAGAAACCAACTCATGCTTGCCTACCCACATTACATGCATACGGCTATACTCACACACATATACATCCATGCAACTTCCATGTTCTCATGATCTCTACTCATTTCTACATTCCAAAACATAAACACAACCTTCACAATCCCATAAAAAGGAATGGAATCATACCTTTCTTCACAACTCCTTCACTTGGCTAAAGTTGCCAACTTGCAACAAAGAGGAAGTTTCTTATCCCAACAACTATACCATGTTGAAGAGCACCTCCAAATTGGTAGGAATACATGAAGAGAAAAATTTTTGGGGCAAGATTGCATGAAGCCAATTTTTCACCACCATGGCCGAATAGGCCATGGTGTCTCTCCTCTTCTTTCCTTTGTTTCTTGCTTCCTTTCTTTCCTCTTATGCATATATATAAATACTCTTGCATGCATGTGAGGGGCACATGCCCCTCTCTAGATTTTTCTTCCCTTTTTCCTTTTATTTATTCTTTCTAGAATTTTCTTGAAATCTTGACAAAGATGACTTAATTATCATCTTTTTTTTTTCTTCACATGGCCAATATGGCCTTTTATGGAATTTTCATGAAACTTATGTGAAATTCCCATTTTGCCCCTCGACTTTTCTCAATATTACGATTTTGCCCCCAACCTTCCACATTATTTCCATTGGCCATTTTGCAAACTCCTCTTTTTACCCTTGACCTCCCACAATATCTCCCTACTAATAATAGTCACAAATAATTTTATAACGACTTGCACATTAAAATGATTTTTTTGAAAATCGTCTCGCCTTAACTTTCCACGACGACTTCGAAATATCCAATCGTACAAGTGTCGAGAATGAGAATGTTCTATGGTGACCATGATAAAAATGATTTTCAAAAAAAAAAAAAAAAAAAAACGCTTCGAAAGCGTTCATAAAAGGTTCTGTACTTCAAACGCTCATAACTTTCTTATACTGAACCGGATTGACCCGAAACTTGTTTTGCGTGCCCAAGTGATGCTGGTATTATATTTCCTTGACGGTCTCACCTTATAATGCTCGTTCCTCCAAGGTGGGACACGATGATCCCGATTATTCCATAATGCGATCGGATGTTACCGACCTTATGTCGCTCCAATTGATACATGACTTTTCTTGGAATCTCATGCATGTTGCTTATATGATAAATGTATATGATACATGATATTGATGAATGTATATGTGGGGAATGGGGAGGGCAACTGTTTCTACCTGATTAAGCTGGATTCCATCCCGGACGCGGGATGCCCGGACGCTGGATATGGGAGAGCCGGATACGGTGTCTGAATGTGCATTGTATGACATGTTGGGATACTGTGGGGAAGGGGGGAGGGAGAGCCGATGTATTCGGCGTCTGTACATGTCACACCCTAATTTCCGATAGGGTATGATGGGCACCCGACCCTTACCTAGGGCCGAGCGAACCCGCTGACTAACGTAACACTCATAACCATATCGGGCCCACAAAACATAACATACACACGTAATGAAAATTTTTCGTAAAACAAACATGCCTTTCGTTTTTTTTTTCAAACCAAATAAAATCGCAATCGTATGAAAACCGTAATATAAGGCATAACGATTAGCCGGCTTATATAGCCGCTTGCCAAACACATCGGTAGCATAATGCATACAAACACACCGGCTTACGTAGCCGCTTACAAAACGACCGACATATCATACAATCGACACCGCTCGCAAAGTCTCTATCATAACTTCGAACACCATACAAAAGCACTCGACTCGGCAAAGACTCCGAGGAAATGGAGCTCGCCAATCCACCGGGAGCATCTTCGCTAACATCACCTACTCATCCGCGGGTACTGCGTGGCATGAAACGCAGCCCCCGAAGAAAGGGGGTCAGTACGAAATATGTACTGAGCATGTAAAGCATAGCATACATCAAACGAGGTCATAACCAAAGTAGGGAGTACAGAAAGTAAAGACGTAATAACCCAACTACCCAAGTACTTACATCTGACACACAAATCATACATACTCATACCGAACGCATCATAATCTGTCACATGGAATGACATTAACCGATGTGGGATTTGCCTCATCATCGGTGATCAAACTCATCATATCATCATACATCATCACATATCAAATACGGTCCATAGGACCCCCGGACGTAACGTGGTCGCCACCCTATCCGGCGCCACAACACAAGATAACACCGAAGTTTCAAATCTCCGTATCCCCGAACACAACACATCGTCACAACACATCATAAGCCATATCACAAAGATAACTCCATAAACGGAACCGGCCCTATGGCGAGGTCTCGGGAACCGTAACACAAGATAACACCGGAGTATATATTATAGTGCGCACGATCACATACCGGCCCGGGATCCGGTGAAAGAGGTAACACGAACGCACGAAGCGGATCGTAAGTAACACACACACATATCGTACACCATCACAGACTCAACCGAATGATCAAAACGAACCCCTTTTTTTTGAAAATCCGAAATCATAGTTTTCTCCCGAATCTCGCTCGGGACATATCAAACCGAACTTCAGAAACCGTTGTTACGTATCAAAATCATGGGCATAAAACCCTTATTACCAACTCGACAGATAAATAAATAATCATAGTGAAGAAAATATTAAATTTTCCGAAAAATCCATAAAGGTAGCATAGAAAGGCCGCGGGCCCCACGGACGGGTGCCGACCCCCGTCCGAGCCCGACTACGAGGGGTAGGGGAGAGTGATGCCTTATGAACTTACATATTATGTTTTGGGGCGTTTCGAGGTCGTATGCAAAAGTTACGGACGTTCGTAGTTTCGGAGTCGTTTAGGCATATATCTCTTTTTGAAAACAAAACTCTTTTGAAACAAAATTCTTTTGAAAATATAACTCTTTTGCAACCTTAGAAATTTAATCATACGAAAGACGTAAGGATCATAATTCGACCGCATTAAAGGTACGAATATCAAGAGACATATAAGAATCACTTACGCAGCATTTCAAACTCAGTCATATCCAAGACATACAAACCATACTAAGGATGCCAACATCAAAGCAAATACGAATCACAAATATACTCGAACTTTACGAATGGAATTTCCCCGAGGCACATATTATGTCATACCTTAATTCCGTCTAAGACATGCCAAAAAGAAAAGAAGGGTAAGCTTCACATACCTGGCTTGCTTCCTAAGCTAATCCAAACGTAAGTCTCGTCTTCTCCAAAATCTACGACAACATCAATAGGCATCGAACATTAGCCATAAGCGTCGAAGAATTCAATTCCAAACCACTACTTTTTCTACGAATTTTGGGCGCACTTCCCCTATAACTTGGACGCCCCCGAGAATTTGACTCGGCCAAATCTTCAACAACAATACCAACAACCATTCCAACAACATCAATAAGTAATTCCAAACGCATTCTAACACTAACAAGTCATTTCCACATACTTCGACAACATTCCAATTATATTCAACTTAACTACATATTTCCAAACTAATATCAACGATCGCATATTCGAATAACAATTCAAACCTTTCATACACAAATCAATAACATTTCCCACAATCCACAAAATTGTTCAAAACAACCCAACCAAAACATAAGGCAACCGAAACCTTCCAAGTCCAAGGAAATATCAACAACGCATTTCTTTTCTTCCAAACTCATAAACCATACTAACAATTCACACATTGACGACATTATCTTCCACAAATTCATGAAACTACATTAAAATTTCTTAAGGTTCTAAATCAGCCCACCAACAATTACAACACCAACTTGGCACCTTAAACTCTCATTTACATCATTGCATTTATGACGACAACAACCAAAACACACTAAATAAAACTTGTTCTTCACTCTCTTTCCACACTACACATGCACGACCACCACACAACAATTACATATTCAACTTGAATCATTCAATACATTCATTCTCATCACATAATCCATGACAACAACGACCAAAATACCAAGTAAAATCAATTCGCTATAAACTACCAAAAACAGCCCCTATTCGGCCAACACCAACATACATCAATTCCATGATTTTTCATCCATTTCTTCATACTACAACACATTCAAACATGCTAAATACAATTCATTCTTCATTCCTACACACTACTACATACACACGGCCAACACTCCTACATGCATAATTTCATAAATTTCTTTCATGTCCACATACCACAACATGTACAAGCCATCCATAAAACACATAAAGAGAATCAAACCTCACCTTTTTACTTTAGCTCAACCACTCGGCTAGAGTTTGCAAACGACAAAACGAACGGTTCAACGACTCCAATAACCATCCCACGTTGTAGAGGACCTTCCAATTAGCATGAAAGCAAGAAGAAAATGATTTTTCATGGCAAAATTTTATGGGGCTGGTTCGGCCAGCCCCTATCTTAGCCGTCTCCTCCTTCTTTTTTTTTCTCTCATTCTCTTGAACTTTCTAGGAGATGAAGTGAATGATGAAGATGACTTGATCATCTTTCTCTTTTCATATAATAGCCAACCATGTGGCCATGGCCCACTCCCCACATGGCCGGCCACATGGCTAGGAAATTTCATGAATTTTGGCCAATATTTTCCATAATTCATTTCTAGTCCCAAATTCTTCCAACTTTCATTCTATAATTTTTCCTTATTCCAATCTTACCCTTAACACTTCATACCCACAAAAGATGAATATGCGACTTATGCATTAAGACAAAATCAACAAAACTGAAAATTAAAAGTCTTATCCATAACTCGTCGCAACCAACTTAGAATATTCCAACGTACAAAGTACGGGGTATAACATCCTTTCCCCCTTTAGAACATTCGTCCTCGAATGTTCAACTAGTCTTATAAAACATCATAAGGATCTCGGGTTAAACTTTTCCTTCTTACTCTTGTCTTAATCCCACTCTTACTACCGGCACGACCTTTCAAGTCGTATTACAAACACACATCTCATTCTTTTTTTCGTTTCTGGAAAATTTCGGCAGAGTTTCCTCTATATTTCTTACTATCTCAAACCTGCACGCAGAAAATACCAACAACGCCTCACAGGGCCATCATACGTACATACATCATATCATATCGCGGCCACACAGGGCTCCCAATACCATCAACAATACAAACGATAAACATACCTCGCATGCCCAACTCAAACGGCACCTGTTACACTTTCTTATTTGCTTTCCCCCTTTAGTCTTCAACTTGTATTTCAATCGTGAGTCCCATATCCTTGCCAACATACATCTTTCATACCTCTACTTACCTGCGTACTTTGTGACTTCCAACATCGTCACTCACTTCCTTCTGTCAGTGTCATTCTTCAGCTGCAATCACAAATCCGGGTAAGGAATCCCATCCCCTATGACTTGGCTCTACGGCACGATCTCAGATATGAAAGAAGAGTAACCATCCTAAATGCCCCGTAGCCTCCTGTTTATAAATGTGGCGCGCAACACACCATAAACAAGACTCTACGGACACGTTTACGGATAACCCCTAGGACAAATTCGCTCGATACCACTTTGTCACACCCAATTTTCGATAGGGTATGATGGGCACCCGACCCTTACCAGGGCCGAGTGAACCCGCCGACTAACGTAACACTCATAACCATACCGGGCCCACAAAACATAACATACACACGTAATGAAAATTTTTCGAAAAAACAAACATGCCTTTCGTTTTTTTTTCAAACCAAATAAAATCGCAATCGTATGAAAACCGTAATATAAGGCATAACGAAGGAAAAGCTTATATAGCCGCTTTGCCAAACACATCGGTAGCATAATGCATACAAACACACTTGGCTTACGTAGCCGCTTACAAAACAAAACCCGACATATCATACAATCGACACTGTTCGTAAAGTCTCTATCATAACTTCGAACACCATACAAAAGCACTCGACTCGGCGGACTATTGAGAAATGGAGCTCGCCAATATGAATGGAGCATCTTCTCGCTAACATCACCTACTCATCCGTGGGTACCGCGTGGCATGAAACGCCCCCCCGAAGAAAGGGAACAAAGAGTACGAAATATGTACTGAGCATGTAAAGCATAGCATACATCAAACGAGGTCATAACCAAAGTAGGGAGTACAGAAATGTTATATCCCGTATTTTGTACGTTGGAATATTTTAAGTTGGATTGCGACAAGTTGTGGATAAGACTTTTAATTTTCGATTTTATTTTTGTTTTAATGAAAAAAAAAACAAGTTGCATATTCACCTTTTCATTGGTATGGAGTGTTAAGGGTAAATTTGAAATAAGGAAAAGTTTGAGATGTTGAATAAGTTATATCAGAAATTGTATGGAGTTTTTGGACATATCCGGGTATGCAAATAAAGAGATCGCTATATAAAAGTTTTAGGTCTCGAAATAATTTCCGCGGATGAACTTGCTTGAAGATCACTTAGGTAACGTGGAGTCATTGACTTCGGCGTAATATATAAAGGGGCTTAACCCCTCGGTTTTCAGCCAAAAATCAGACAAAAAAAAAACATTCCAAATATTCTAGAAAATTCCCCAACCTTCCACCACTAACTTTTAGCCCGAAACTAAGTATAATTCTCAAATTCCGATCCAGACGGCGTATAGTTGCGGCTTCAAAACTGCGTAGTGAGGCTTTGTGGCTTAAGTTTAAGGTGGAGGAGTAAGTATATAGCATTATTACCGAGGGAAAGGTATGAATCTCTTTCTATTTGTGTTAATATTGGTTTATTTACGGAGAAGGACAAATTGTCGTAAAATCGTTATAAAATGGTTACGTGATGGAAATATGGGACAAACACCATATGGAATGTTTATGAAGTATTTTGAAGTTGGAAATATTATGGTTAATGTTATGTTGGTTATGGGATGATTTGGAAGTTTATGCGAATTTTATGTAATTTTTATACTTATGAGAATTGCCTTGTTAATGTGCGGATTAATGGTGCAAATTATGAATTTGGAAGGAAAGAATGTGTTTGGTGTTGTTCTCGGGTTTGGAGACAATTTCGGGTGAGTTGGGATATGGTTTTGGTTGTTTGGAAAAATTGTGTGAATTGTTTAAAGCGTTCTTGAATATTGTCCGTATGGTTGTGGATTAGTAATCGAACGTATAAATGTTGATATTCGTTTGAATGTAAGTGATGGAAGTAAGTATGTCGGAATATTATGAATGTTGTGAAGTTATGTAAAAAGAGCTACTAATGTTAGAAATGCATTTTGAATTGATTGTTGATGTTGTAGTTTGGTTGTTGGTGTTGTTGTTGTTGAAATTGGCGAGTTGAAATCTCGGGGTTGGTGTATTTGGGAAATGTCGCCCAATTTTCTGCAGAATTTGGTATTCGTTTGGAATCGGGTTCCTAAATGCTCTTAGCTAATATTTGATTCTTAATGGCATATTGTAGAGCTTGGGAAGTTCGCGACGTAAAATTGGATTAGCTTCGAGAATAGACGAGGTATGTGAAGCTTACCCTTCTTTTCTTTTGGCATGTCTTAGACGGGATTAAGGTATGACATGATTTGTGCCTCGGGGTAACTCCATTCTTAAGTTCCGAGTAAGTTTGTGATTCGTATTTGCTTTTGATGTTGGTATCCTTAGTATGGTTAGGCTATGGTTCGTATGTCTTTGATATGATTGAGTTTGAAATGTTGCGTAAGCGATTCTTATATGTTTCTTAATATTCGTATCCTTAATGCGGTCGAGTTATGATCCTTACGTCTTTTGTATGACTAAATTTCTAAGGTTGCAAAGGATTTATATTTTTAAAGAGTTTTGTTTCAAAGGAGTTTTGTTTTCAAAAGAAATATGTTCCTAAACGATTTCGAAACTACGAACAACCGTAACTTTCAAGAGAGAGCTCGGATCACTTTGATTTTTTCGCAAATGCTTTCATGACGAGTAAGGACTTAAATTTTTATAGGCGGGCCCGGATTGGGTTGACGCTCGTCCGTAGGTCCCGCGACTTTTCTATGTTGGTTTTAAATGACCTATTTTTTTAAAAAGGGACTTAATACGACCACTTTTCCGATACCAAGCATGATTATTTATTTGTCGTCAAGTTGGAAATAAGGATTTTATGCCTATGATTTTGATATGTTAACTATGGTTTTTGAAGTTCTCTTTGGTTATTCGGTTGAGTTGAAATGATGATGTGTATGATTATGGATACTTACGATACTGCTCGTGCGTTACATTTGTTACCTCTTTCACCGGATCCCGGCCGGTATGTGATCGTGCGCATATGATATACTTTCCGGTGTCATGCTGTGTTATGGTTCTACCGAGCCCTCGCCCAGAGGGCCGGGTTCCATTTATATTTGGTGTTATGGCTTGTGTTTGGCGTTATGATGTGTGACGGGGATACGGAGATTTGAAACTTCGGTGTTATCTTTTGTGTTGTGGCGCCGCATAGGGGTGGCGACCACGTTCGTCCGCACGGTCCCACTATGGACCGTATATGATATGTGATGATGTATGATGATATGATGAGTCATTTTACCGATGGTGGGGCAAACCCAATGGTGGGGCAAACCCGATTGGTGGGGCAAACCAATGATGAGGCAAAATTCCACATTGGTTTAGGCAAATCCCACCGGGTTTAGGCAAATCCCACATTGGTTTAGGCAAATCCCACATCGGTTAATGTTATCTCGTATGACGGGTTATGATGTGTACGGTATGAGTATGTATGATTTGTATGTCGGATGTAGGTACTTTGGTATTTGGGTTTTTATACTCACTTTACGTACTCTCGTCTTCGGTTACGATTTCATTTTTCGTATACTATGCTTTACATACTCGGTACATATTCCCGTACCGACCCGCTTTCTTCGGGGGTGCGTTTCATGCCACGCAGTAACCACGGATGAGTAGTGATGTTAGCGTAAGATGTTCTAGCCCGGATTGGCGAGTTCCATTTCTTCCGGAATGTCTTTCTTGGGAGTCCGAGTGCTTTGGTATGGTATACGAGATGTTAGTAGAGACTTTGCGACAAAGTGTCGAGTGTATGATATGAGAATGCATTTGTAAGCGGCTGTGTAAGCGGTGTGTTTGTATGCATTACGCTACCGATGTGTTTGGCAAGCGGCTATATAAGCCGAAGTCTTTGTTGTGCCTTATATTACGATTTTCATACGATTACAGATTTTATTTGATTTGAAAAAAAAAACGAAAGGCATGTTGTTTTACGAAAAACTTTCATTACGTGCGTATGTTATGTTTTGTGGGCCCAGTATGGTTATGAGTATTACGATAGTCAGCGGGTTCGCTCGGCCCTAGGTAAGGGTCGGGTGCCCATCATACCCTATCGGAAATTAGGGTGTGACAAGAAAGTAAAGACGTAATAACCCAACTACCCAAGTACTTACATCTGACACACAAATCATACATACTCATACCGAACGCATCATAATCTGTCACATGGAATGACATTAACCGATGTGGGATTTGCCTCATCATCGGTGATCAAACTCATCATATCATCATACATCATCACATATCAAATACGGTCCATAGGGACCGTGGACGAACGTGGTCGCCACCCTATCCGGCGCCACAACACACGGCATAACACCGAAGTTTCAAATCTCGTATCCCCGAACACAACACATCGTCACAACACATCATAAGCCATATCAAAGATAACTCCATAAAACGGAACCCGGCCCATGGCGGGTCTCGGAACCGTAACACGAAGCATAACACCGGAGTATATTATAGTGCGCGCGATCACATACCGGCCGGGATCCGGTGAAAGAGGTAACACGAACGCGAGCGGATCGTAAGTAACCACACACATGCTCGGACACCCTCGCGGACTCAACCGAATGATCAAAACGAACCCTTTTTTTTTTGAAAATCCGAAATCATAGTTTTCTCCGAATCTCGCTCGGGACATATCAAACCGAACTTCGTAAACCGTTGTTACGTATCAAAATCATGGGCATAAAACCCTTATTACCAACTCGACGAGATAAATAAATAATCATAGTGAAGAAAATATTAGAATTTTCAGAAAAATCCATAAAGGTAGCATAGAAAGGCCGCGGGCCCCACGGACGGGTGCCGACCCCCGTCCGAGCCCGACTACGAGGGGTAGGGGAGAGTGATGCCTATGAACTTACATATTATGTTTTGGGGCGTTTCGAGGTCGTATGCAAAAGTTACGGACGTTCGTAGTTTCGGAGTCGTTTAGGCATATATCTCTTTTTGAAAACAAAACTCTTTTGAAACAAAATTCTTTTGAAAATATAACTCTTTTGCAACCTTAGAAATTTAATCATACGAAAGACGTAAGGATCATAATTCGACCGCATTAAAGGTACGAATATCAAGAGACATATAAGAATCACTTACGCAAAGATTTCAAACTCAGTCATATCCAAGACATACAAACCATACTAAGGATGCCAACATCAAAGCAAATACGAATCACAAATATACTCGAACTTTACGAATGGAATTTCCCCGAGGCACATATTATGTCATACCTTAATTCCGTCTAAGACATGCCAAAAAGAAAGAAGGGTAAGGCACATACACGGCTTGCTTCCTAAGCTAATCCAAACGTAAGTCTCGTCTTCTCCAAAATCTACGACAACATCAATAGGCATCGAACATTAGCCATAAGCGTCGAAGAATTCAATTCCAAACCACTACTTTTTCTACGAAATTTTGGGCAACCACTTCCCCTATAACTTGGACGCCCGAGAATTTGACTCGGCCAAATCTTCAACAACAATACCAACAACCATTCCAACAACATCAATGAGTAATTCCAAACGCATTCTAACACTAACAAGTCATTTCCACATACTTCGACAACATTCCAATTATATTCAACTTAACTACATATTTCCAAACTAATAT
>NW_026726083.1:0-75374 GCF_029784015.1 Lycium ferocissimum
AAACAATGTCGAAAAAAAATAGCCTTGTTCTTAACTTATCGCAACCAACTTAAAATATTCCGACGTACAAAATGCGGGATATAACATCAGTACCGCTTTTCATCCTCAGAAAAATGATCAGCTGAGCGGACGATTTAGGTTCTCAAGGATATGCTCCGAGCTTGTGTGAATGACTTTGGTGGTCATTGGGACCAGTTCTTACCGTTGGCGAAGTTTGCCTATAATAACAGTTATTACTTGAGTACTGATATGTGTCACGACCCAACCCCGTAGGCCGTAACTAGTGTCCGAGCTGGACACTCGTATACAAACCTGTTAGCTATAGTCAGTTCACACTAGCATGATAAGAACTTAAATATAAAAAGGCATGACGTCGTCTCAAAACTATCGCATATATATACATATCACAACAACCTGTCTCCTGAGGAGTTACAACTTTTAACGGATGTATATAAGTCGACAAGGCTATCATAACTCACAGCTTCCAAAATATGTATATATATATATATATATATATATCTACGCAAGCTGACAAGGCTGCCACTACGAATGGGAACGCTCTAAACATAAGTCATACAGACACAACTGAACAGAAACTATACGCAACCCACACATATGTCTACAGACCTCTAAGAGTAACAACAACAAGATTATATGACGGGACGGGGCCCCGCCGTACCCACCGAATAACATATACATATATCAGAAGATCTGTGCTAAACATCTAGGCTCCGGAACAACGGAGCACTCCAAGATAGCTGAATAGGAATCCTAAGCTAGCGGATCACCGAAGCGAGAATCTGTACCTGCGGGCATGAAACGCAGCCCCCCAAAGAAAGGGGGTCAGTACGGAATATGTACTGAGCATGTAAAGCATGAAATACAGTAATCAGAATGATAACCAAAATAAGAAGTACAGAAGACAAGTACAATGACCAGAATACCAAATGCTTACTTTTTGAAACACAAATCATGCAGGTTAATATCATATATATATATATATATATATATATATCCGGCCCATTATGGGACTCGGTGAACATGGTCGCCACCCCGTCTTTGGCGCCATAGCACAGCATACTCCGGAACACAAAGATAACTCGTATCACAAAGATATCTCCGTATCACAGAATAACTCCGTATCACAGCATAACTCCATATCACAGCATAACTCTGTAACACAGCATAACTCCATAACACAACATAACACCATAATATATATATACCGTACCCGGCCCTCTAGTGAGGGACTCGGTGAACATGTAATAACAGAATGCACAAACAGAGTAATGAGTAACCATATGCATATAAATTATCTTTTGAGACTCAATAGATAAGTAGACTAATCAACGCTCGAGTATCAGGACGATAGTCATGTTCAGTACTCCTTGAATATCATTATGAACTATATCAAAATAAGGCCTCGGGGATGATAGACATGTATTAAGTTAATCCGAGTCAGCTTTATAAAAGTTATGGACATTATTCATTATAGAATCCTTTAAGAATAGGAACCTTTATGCATCATTTACGATCCAATCATACAAAAGACTCGAGGACAATAGCTCGACTATATTAAGAATTCTAGTATCAAGAAGTGAATAAGAATCATAATCATACTCGGAACTTATGAATAGAGTTACCCCAAAGCTCATATCGTATCTTACTTACATCTAAGATATGCCAAAAGAAAGAAGGGATAGGCTTTACATACCTTTAGCGTTTACTCGCAACACAACCCGTATACGCTGCCCAATAGTACTTTAACCTATATTAAGATGTCAAGAACTACGATTAGGCTACGAGGGAATTCAAAACGCATTCTAATGCTAGTAACTCCTTTCTAAATAATTTGACGACATTTCCTTTACATTCAATCAACCACATACAATCAAGCCGACACCATTGATCATACGTTCAAGTGCTAACCCGAGACCCTTCAAACAAGACTCGAAAACGCTTCGGACAACCTGCACAATATTCCCAACAGCCCAACTAACATACTATACAGCCCGCGATCTTCCAAACTCAACAAGAACAATAACAACATATTTTTTTCTTCCAATCTCATGAACTATACCAACAACCACACGTTAACAACATCATTTACATAATTACAACAAACTATATTAACATCATATTAGCTTCTACAACAGCCCACAAATAATTACAACTCCAACTTGAATCATTAAACCTTCATTCTCACCACACAATCCATAACAACAACAATCAAAATACCAAGTAAAATCAATTCATTCTCTCTACACAAAACAGCCCCTACACGGCCTTAATACCAACATACATATTTCCACAAATTTCATCCATAATTACACATTACAACACGCTCAAACCATCCTCCATACATGTAAAAGGAGATTAAACCTTACCTTAATCACTTGACTTCTCAACTTGGGTAGAATTTGTGCCTTGAATTTATACTTGTTCTTGTTGCTCCAATGACTGCTCCATGTTGTTATACACCTTCTAAGGAGTTAAAATGCCTTAGAAAATAAATTTTTGGCATCAATTTCATGGGCTTAAATCTGCCCAGCCATGGCCGTAGCTGCCATGGCTTGAGTTCCCTTTCTCTCTCTCATTTTTGGTTCATGATTTGGAAGATGAATAATGAATCAACTTAGTCATCACTTCCCTTTTTATATGCCACACATGATGGTGACACATGTCCAACCTTGACATGTGTCCCATTATCCTCCATGAACCACTTATATTCGGCCAAGTGTTGTGGGGCCCACTTAATTGCCCAATTAGGCTAATTAATCATAATTAATCACTAATCCCCACTTAATAATTTAATCATGGTTAATTAATCCCTAATCTCCAATAATATTTCCATACCAAGTAAAAATTATAAGCAACTTGTGCTTTGAAACAAAATCGGAGGTTAAAAGCCTCTACCTCGTATCCCAAAATTGTCTTGTCCTTAACTTGTCGCGATTAGCTTAAGACATCCCAATGTACAAAAATACGGGATATAACATCCTTCCCCCCTTTAGAACATTCGTCCTCGAATGCAAAACTAGTCTGACAGGGTTTTATAAGCACTTCGGGGGAGTCTCCTCTATAGCTATCTCATACAGTTCATTTATCAATCAACATAACCAATTTAGGAGTTTAGATCACCTGTAGGCATAGGAAATAAGTAAGGCTATTGCTTCTTCATCTCCTCTTCAGCTTCCCAGGTCATCTCCTCTCTGTTATTATTTCGCCATAGTATAACAACGAAAGCCATGTCCTTAGTACGCAACCTTCTCACCTGACGATCCAGTATGGCTACCGGATTCTCCTCATTATATTCACATCGTATCCTGTTCATACTCAATCCTATAGTGTAACACTTCTTAACCTTTTACCCTTTCTAGTCCATCTTTATCCTTAATATCTCACAAACTGTCTTATCAATACATTCATATCCGTCACAATTCTTCTTCCTCCATACTCTCGTCTTAATCATACTATTACTTCCTTTTTACTATAACCTCGTCATAGTTTATCCCTGCTTATCAATTCAGTCGGTACCTTAATAACAATCCATCAAGATCTACCAGCCTTTTCTAAATCATCTCTTAGGATTACAAGCCCTTTACGAATTCTCTTTACCATATCGATATCGACCTTCTAATTACGATTACCCCCAATCCAGCTATTAACTTGTTTCTCGAGGCCAACCGTTCTCGCAATTTAGTCGAATCCTATCATTACTATTGATACGACCTTTCAAGACATATTACAAACCTATATCTCATTCTCTTTTTATTTCTAGAAAATTTTGGCAGAGTTTCCTCTCGTATTTCTTACCATCTCGAAACCTCGAAAATACCAACGATGCCTCATGTAACATATATATATATATATATATATATATATATATATATATATATATATATATATATATATATATATATATATATATATATATATATATATATATCATATCATATCAGCCACACAAGGCTCCCAATATCAACAATGCGATACGAAAATGATGAACTTACCTCGTGTGTTCTTGTTCAACTCAAACTGCACCTGTTACACTTTCCTGTTTACTTTCCCTTTCAATCTTCAACTTTACATTTCAATCGCACCTCAATACCTTACCCGATATATACCTTTCATACCTTTACTTACCTTCGTGCTTTGTAACTTCCAATATCGTCAGTCGCCTTCTTCTGTCGATGTCGTTCTTCTGCTGAAATCAAAGGTCAGTATGAGGAATCTCATTTCCTATGACTTGGCTCTATCGCACGATCTTAGATATGAAAGAAAGGTAACATCCTAAATGTCCTGTAGCCTCCTGTTTATAGATGTGGTGCACAACACACCGATAAATAAGACTCTACTAGACACGGTCTGTAGACACTCCGAGGATGAACTGCTCTGATATCACTTTTGTCACGACCCAACCTCGTAGGCCGTGACTAGTGTCCGAGCTGGACACTCGTATACATACCTGTTAGCTATAGTCAGTTCACACTAGCATGATAAGAACTTAAATATAAAAAGGCATGACGTCGTCTCAAAACTGTCGCATATATATACATATCACAACAACCTGTCTCCTGAGGAGTTACAACTTTTAACGGATAACATTGTATATAAGCCGACAAGGCTATCATAACTCACAGCTTCCAAAACATGTATATATATATATATATATCTACGCAAGCCGACAAGGCTGCCACTACGAATGGGAACGCCCCAAACATAAGTCATACAGACACAACTGAACAGAAACTATACGCAACCCACATATATGTCTACAGACCTCTAAGAGTAACAACTGTATGGGAGGCGTTGCAGGTCTGCTATTGGATGGTTTGATGCATTTGAGGTAAGGCCATGGGGTACTGACCTTTTGAGGGAGTCATTAGATAAAGTTAAGGTGATTTAGGATAAGCTCTTAGCAGCTCAGAGTAGACAGAAAGTGTATGCAGATCGGAAGGTCCAAGATCTTGAGTTCATGATTAGGGAGCAGGTTTTGTTGAAGGTCTCACCCATGAAGGGTGTGATGAGGTTTGGGAAGAAGGGCAAGCTACTCCGCAAGAGCTTTGCTCTTTCGTAATGCTTCAAAACGCTCAAAGTCTAGCAATATGACGCTAAGTAAGAAATAGACCGTCTAATCAAATAAGAACAACTATTGGGGAAGAAGACCCAATTACTTCTAACCCTTTTAAATGGGTGAACTATCACTTAATAATGAAATTTTCATAATCTCAATCCCAACAATCATAATCTTCCAATTTATAGGATTATAACCAATTTAACCTTTTCAAAATAGATTTTAGTCCAAAGTTCCCATTTTTGGTGGAACCCTAAGTCTCAATACAAAATTCTCATCATAAATAATCAATTTTCCATCCCTAGAAAGTGATCACCTACACTCTTAGATGATTAAACAACAATAAAATCAATAACCCATCAATTATTCAAGGGTTAAACAATTCTAGGGTTCTAAACTTTTCATTCACCATTAGAGAACCCTTAACTAGCATATGAACTTAAATATGACAAGGGAATAAACAAGGAAAGGATTTAGACCTACCCTCAAAGAAGAATCCACCCAAGCCTTAGGAAAATCGTTCTTACTTTCTTGGGAATTGTTTTTGGAGTTATGTGACTTAAAAACAAGAATTTTACAATATAAAAGTGGATTTCTTTCTCTCGTCGACCGCTGCAGTGGTCACTACTCTCGCTGCAGTGGTCTTGTTTTAGCGAAAAATACCACTGCTACGGAGGACCTCATTAACTCGCCCGACTCGTCATAGTGGTCAAGATCGCGCCGTAGCGGTCCCGCTATGGAAAACTTTCCCAATTCCCGAAATCCCTAGGTGGCCGCCCTGCTGTGATGGACTCACTACAGTGGCCCTTTCCTGTTGTAGCTGTCGCATTCGACCAGTGACCTTTGGTTTTCTACCAGATTTTCACCCAATATCCCAAAATTAATTCGAGGCCCTACAAACACAAGCCAAACATGCACACTTATGTAAAAACACGCTACGAACTCACCCGTGGCCTTGGAATTTAAAATAGAGGTCTAATTTACTAAGCCAACCCCTCAACGGAAATGAACCAAGTTTTAAAACGAGCACACAAAATGAAATCAGGTGCCTCAGTTTTTTTAGAATTCTAACTCTGTAAGTTATCATTAGACTTGCTCCTAGTCTCAGAAACGAATTGGCATGGGTAAAATGTGTTACACATTGTAGTTTTATACATTTAGATTCGTCGTGCGATAGTTGTTTTAGTTTCGGACCCTGGAATAGTTTTTTGAGGATATACGAGGCTGGACAGCGTTCACTTATGCTTATAAGGGTTTAAGTTCAAGTTTAGTGAGTTACGAAAGAATTAAAAAATAACTGAACCAAAGTGGAAAGGTTCGTCAAAATTTGTTTCTGGGAAAAATAAGATATGGGCCGTAAAAACAAGTCGGCAAATTTTGCTTATTTTATATATTACAACCTGGTTACACCTCGAACTTTTAGAGCATGAGCACGTCACTTATTTCACCTTATTAATGGAGTATCGAAGACGTCCCATAAAGTTTTAAAAGGTACAAGCTATGAAAAGTACGTAACAATGAAGTAAAGGATGAATTACGATCTCGTAAGTCGTAACCGGGAAGGACAACCTTGGAACCAAAGGATATGACCATTATCGAGTATGATTAATGATAGATATCATAAATGGAGAGTTTTGGAAGATTTCGGGACTAAGAAAATCGAAGAAAATAAGTTTGTCAAAAATTTGAAAAATTCGGTAGAATTTGGGTCAGAAATTCTAGGTCAACTTTCGAGAAGTATATCTCCCAGTATATCAAGAGTTTTGGAGTGAAACAAAAGCCTAAATTGAAGTTCAGAAAATCTAGTTTCCAACGTAACAAACCATTCATCAAAATGACATCTGAGTAGAGAGTTATGGGCATTTCAAAATAAGCCTCCAAGCTGCCAAATGGCTCCCCGCGGTCCCCACTTGGAAATTCGGTGGAATAGACTCTTAAGGGGTATAAATACCCTATTATTCCCCTTTTTTCATCATTTACACTTCTTATGAGCTCTAGAAATATCCACACACTTGTCTTAAACATTTATAACCCTTAAATCAAGAATCCAACAAGATTACACCAAACTAGTTCATGAAAAGTGATTGATATTATTTCTACTTGATGTTGTGGTGAGTTTGGTCTTGAAGAAATTTGGTGTGGCTAAATTTCTTCAAGTATAAGGTATGTTCTTCATCCTATCTCTTATGTTAAATTGATTTGAAGGTTTAGCAAGTCTTGAAAGAGAAAATAGTTATGGAGGAAAGGTTATAAAGTGTTGTGTTGTAGTTGTTACGTTTATGGGCTGTTTTGAGCATGTTGTGGCTGTGTTGTTAAGCTAATTTCCATTTATATGGATGTTATCTAATGTTGTTGGTGTGTTGATGAGACTATGCTCCTTGATTAGGAAGAAAGGAAGTGTATATTGTTATTGTATATTGATATACTTTGGGTTGTTTGATGTATACTTCTTGTAAAGGTAGTAAAAGGAGCATATAAGGACTTTTGTAAGTTTGTTGTTGTTATTGTGGCTTGTTGTATATGTTGAGGTGATTGGAGAGTAAGGGGAAATTCTGCCCGTTTTACTCTAGAATCAAGTTGTTAGTGATATACCTGATATAGTAGCACCATCTAAGTTTATATGTGTATTCCTTGTTATAGGAATGGTGTGCTAGTTATAATTAGCCCGATTGTTGGATTGCTTGGGCGACTTGAGGTATGTTAAGGCTATCCTTTCTTTCATTTTGGCATGATCCTATGATATGAACGTACAAAAGAGTAAGAGAGCTTCCATATTACTCTACTCTTAGAAGCACTAGGAGTGCTTCAGTCTTTGATATTCCTGTAGCCCTTTTATGATTGTTACTTGACTTATTAAGTCCCAAAGTGGCATCCATAGGTCGTATGTTTCCATAATAGTGTCTAAATCCGAAGGGGACATTCATGAGGTTTCTTTATTCATATGCATTTCATATTTGATTTTTATGTGTCGCAGTAGACAAGTGAAAAAGGGGAAGAAGTTCCCATTTTGAACTAAAAGTTGCTCTGAAAGGAGTCTTTTGATGTTTTACAAAGATCATCATCCATTTGCATACTTATATACATGCACGAAATCATTTCACGGGAAAGGGGAAAGAGGGATAAGGCATTATATACGCAAACCACCTGATCAGATGATTATTATGCTCGAAGGAGCCGTTATGCCATTATGCCTGAAGGGGCTGCGAGCAAGGCGAAAGCATGTTATATATATACACACACACACTCATGATATATTAAAAGTTCATATGCACTAAAAGTTCATATGTACGTACATGATTCGCAGTGTTGGTTACAGGTACAGGTTAAGTCTGTTACTCTTTTTTATCATTTGAGTCGAGACATACCGTTTTAGTTATGCCTTCCATACTCGGTACATTATTCATATTGACGTCCCTTTGCCTGGGTCACTATGTTTTATGCCACACAGGTGCAGATAGTTGAGTAGAGGACACTTGCCATAGGATGATCCCGGGCTATCAGCTTCATTGGTGAACTCCATTTTTATTTGGAGTGTTGCCGAGTCAAAGTACTTATACGTGTCCTCGAGTCAGATGCATTACGGGTATGTTGGGGCCCTTTCTTAACTTATGTTAGGGTAACTTGATCGTTGTTAGAGGCTTTTGCAAACAGTGCCCTGTGGATAATGCGTTGAGATGTCGACAGTTGTGTAAGGCAGCCATATAGATCAATGTGTTCATATGCATTGATTTAAAGATTTTATTGTGACTAAAGGTTTTCTCTGACTGAACGATAAGGGAGAAGTCCCTGACATGATGAAAGAGTTCTATTAAAAGTTTTCATGTTTTACTTGATGGAAGCGTTATTTCATAATTTAAAGGTTCACAAAAAGTTGTGACTTATGAATAGAATGGTAGTATGGCATTCAGCCGAGTAGGGTCTTAGGTGTCAGTCACGGCCCTCCGGTTTGGGTCGTGACAGACCCTTTTTCATTTCAAATCATTTTAAACATAGCTCCAAGTTCAAGAAAGCTCTAGAAATCTCTCCCAACATATTCAAACACTTCTCCAAGCCTAAATCAAAGAACAAAGTGAAGATCAAAGTACTTAAGGTTTCAAAGTGAAGTTTAAACTTGTCTCTTCTTCTTATAGAAGCTTTGGAGGGTATTTCAAGGTGAAGTCATCTTGGAATTGAAGTGTTCTTGAATTTTGAGGTAAGATTTCATCTTATTTTCATGTTTATGAGTTTATGTGGTAATTATGCTATGATTTGAGGAAAAGAAATTGGAGAAAAGGTCATAAGGTGTTGTGTTAAAGTTGTTATGGATTGATTATAAAGAAGTTTTGGGATTGAATTGTGTATAATTTGAATGTCATCTTTTGTCTATGGTATTGTTGATGTTTTGATTATTGTTTTGGATTTGGTGGAAGTAGATGATATAGGGGAAATGCTGCCCGATTTTCATTAGCTTACCAATTAATTTAGTTTGACCTTATGAGAGTTTCAACGACTTAACCATAGTGTGAATCCTCTTGAATGTAGATTTGCAGGCTCGGGAGGATAGACGTTGAGTGGTTAAATAAATGACAAGGTATATTAAGGTTGTCCCTTTCTTTCTTATGGCATGATCTTATTGATACGAACTTACATAAACGATATCCGCAATGGTTCCATCCTTAGAAATGTTAAAAGCTCATGTTCTTAATCCTCTTATGATGTTACTGAGCTTTTTTTGTGAATATTGATCTTGTCTTATGATTATTGATCTTGTATATTGTTGTTGATCTCATCTTATGGTCATTGGTTCCTCTAAGGTGAGATGTGTTGATGATGATAGTTTTATAATGGTAATCGGAGGTTTACCGACCTTAAGTCACTTCGATAGAGTCATAACATTTCTTTGACCTCTCATGCATGTTTTATATATATATATATATATATATATATATATATATATATATATATGTATAGCTATTTTCTAGCATCGAGCTACGCTATAGTCGGTTGGATACGACACCTATTTTGCACACCACCGCTATTGGGTACGGATAACACTGAGCCTATCATGGACAGGTACGGATGACAGCCAGCCTATTATGGATGGGTGTGGTATTATGATATATATATATATATATATATATATGAAAATGTTTTTTTTAAAGTAAAGCATGTATGTCATCCGCCTTAAGAGGCATTCAGATGTGCAGGTTACTTCTTTCTTATCTCATGTTATTTCCATATCTTTATTATGTTGTTCTTTATACCTTACATACTCAGTGCATTATTCATATTGGCGTCCTTTTGTTTTTGAATGTTGCGTTCATGCCGCAAGTAGGCAGGGAGATAATTTAGACCCTTAGGCTGCCTTTCAGCGCTTGTACAGAAGTACTTCACTTGTTTCGGAGTTGCAATTCAGCTTGGTATGATTCTTTTGTGTATATATGGGCATGGCGGGGTCCTGTCCCATCCTTATTATGTTATGCACTCCAGTAAAGACTTGTAGACCGATGTGCACAGTTAGATGTTCTATGACCATCTCGGTCCATATTTTGTTATATCATTTTGACAGCCTTGTCGGCTTGTATAATTGGGTTCAGCTTGATGATGTGGGTGTATGTATATATATATATCTTTGGGCTTGTGTTCCCTTACAACTTATGATATCTATTAGTTAGCATTATGGCCCACTTGGGTATGATTATGAGATGCATGTATGTCTTGAGGCGCTGGGTAGTTTAGCTCCGGATGCCCTTCATGGCCCTTCGGTTGGGTCGTGACAAAAAGTGGCATCAGAGCACTTCGTCCTAGGGCTGTCTACGAGCCGTGTCTAGTAGTGTCTTGTTTATGGGTGTGTAATGCGCCACACTTATAAACAGGAGGTTGCAGGAAATTTCAGAAGATCCCCTTTCTTTCTCATCTTAGATCGTGTGATAGAGTCATGTTATAAGAGTTCCCTTTTTGCTGACCGTGTGTTATGATTTTAGTAATGCCCGTGACAAAAAAAGCTTCAGCGGCCTTGAAGGTCAAGTCAGTGGCCAGCCGGAGAGCTTGTCGGGTACCACCTGTAGAGGTTGAAGAGGGTGAGTCCCAGAATGAGGTTCCATCTCAGACTTCTCATACTCTGCCCGCTCCAGAGGAGCAGAGGGGAGCTCCAGCCCTAGCTCCAGCTCCAGCACCCCTACTTCCTCCACCTGATGCCTCAGGCCAGGAGATATTAGAGGCTATTCAGTTGTTGACACAGTCAGTAGCTGGTCAGACCCAGCATCAGGGTACGGGTTATGGTGACAGGGCTGTTAGTGCCAGGGTTTATGAGTTTATTAACTTAAATCCTCCAGAATTCTTTGGATTGAAATTGGGTGAGGATAGCAGAATGTGTAGATGGGATGTTGAGGACGTTGCAGATGATGCATGCTTCGGTCATCGAGTCAGTCGAATTAGCTTCTTATAGGTTACGAGATGTTACTGTTCATTGGTGTAAGACTTGGGTCTCTTCTAGAGGGATTAATGCACACCCACCCATATGGCAGGAGATTACAAATGCCTTCCTCCGGCATTATTTGCCCTTTGGAGATTCGATGGACCCGAGCTGATAAGTTCTTGAACCTCAGACAGGGAAGTATGAGTGTTTATTAGTACAGTCTTTGTGTTAATTCATTGGTTAGATATGCTTCAGTTGTTGTAGCTGAGGTTGGAGATTGTGTTTACCGATTTGTGAGTGGATTGGGACCACACTTGATTGATGACTGCATGATGGCCTCCCTTCAGACAGGTATGGACATTTCTCGTGTTCAGGCGCACACCCAGAATCTTGAGGAGCATAGGCTGTAGCGGAGAGCCGAACGTGAGCATGATAGGGGTCATAGTTAGATAGCCAGATCTTCAGGTGCTATTAGTAAGTTCAGAGGGGGTTAGAGGCTGCTGTATTCTAGGCATTCAGGCCATTCACTGGCTAGTGCACCCCCACAGTTTGCGATCCTGAGATTTGATCGATCTACTTATTCAGGACTAAGTCAGGGTTCCAGAGCCTCAAGTTCTCAGTATAGAGATGATTCAGGCCAGATGAGGCCACCTTTACCACGAAGTGCTCAGTGTGGTAAGTTACATACCGGATAGCACCGTTTGGATTCAAATGTTTGTTATGCTTGTGGTCAGCCAGATCATATTATGCGTGAGTGTCCATCGAGAGGTGGTAGAGGTATGGTTCAACCTATAAGATCAGTAGCTGGTTCGTCATCATCTGTACACCTCGCTGGGAAAATCTCTCAGACATCAACAAGCCGTGGTTGAGGCAGAAGGGGAGCGTCTAGTTCGAGCGGTTCTCAGAACCGTATTTATGCACTGGCTGGTTGACAGGATCTCGAGTCTTCGCCTAATGTGGTTACATGTACACTATCAGTATCTTCTCATGATGTATATGCATTGATTGACCCGGGTTCTAGGTTGTCGTATGTTATTCCTTTTATTGCTAGTCAGTTTAGGGTGAAACCTGAGTCGATTAAACCTTTTAAGGTATCTACACCCGTTAGTGATCCAGTAACAGCTAGACGGGCATATAGAAAACGTGTAGTTATAGTTTGTGATCGACATATTATGGCAGATTTGATTGAATTAGATATGGTAGACTTTGATGTCATTATGGGTATGGATTGGTTGGCCTCTGGTTACAGTAATGTCGATTGCAGAACGAAAATGGCTCGATTTCATTTTTTAGAAGAGCCAGTTCTAGAGTGGAAGGGTAATACAGCATCATCGAGAGTGTTACACCCCTCGCTTTTGTAGTGGTAGAACCTATGATTTTCTAGCCGGGTATGCCCTTGGATTAGAGACCCGAGCCCGAGTTTGGAGACAGGGAGTGCCTTACCCTGTGTACAAGAGTGCCTGTATGTGTTCCGGGTAATTTTCAGAGTTAGAAGTTGAGCGAATCGAATCGACGCGATCTAAACCGAATCAGACAGAAGATGCAGACATTAGTCAACGTCGACGGGTCGTCGACACGCTCGAAGGACTGTCGACGTGCGGCGTCAATGAGATCCCGCAGCCTTGCATTTTGCAGGCACAGGTCGATGGGCAAGTCGACGGGCCGTCGACCCGCTCGTCGAACCGGACTACTGAAGCAGTTAATTCTCCAAGTATAAAATGTGGGTCACAACTTCATTTAACATTTTCCTCTTTCTAGCAATCAGAAAACCCTAGAATATTTTCTCCCAATACTTTCCATCATATTAGTGAAGATTTGACAAGACTCGGACCCCGTAAGCCCGATATGGTGAAGAAGAAAGGTTGCTACTAGGGTTTCTTCAAGTGTGGAGTTTAGAGAGTTGGAGTTAAAGTGATTCTTGATACCTCATGGTATGTAAATGATTCTGACCTTTGTATTTAAGTTGTGTATCAAGAGTTTAGTGATTCTAAGTAAAGAGGGGGTAGTTATGGAAGTAGTAAGTTGATGAAAGACAAAGTAGTAGCTTAGGGTTATTTTAAGAGATGATTGGGAATGGATTTGATATACTTTGATATATAAGTGTTGTTATTGTTGTTATGGTTGTTATTAAAGTGAATGAGAAGTTGAAGGGTTGTTAAGCCTATGAGAGAAATGTTGCCCATGATTCGTTAGGCTCTCTATGCATCCAAAGGAGGTTAGCAAGTGAAGTACATAGTCTAATGAAGGTCTATGTTATCTTAATTGTAGATTTACAAGTCGAGAAGTAGGAGTTGGATGATTTGATATACGTCAAGGTATGTTAAGGCTATTCTTTATTTCTTTGGCATGATCCTATGACACGATTCACTAAACGAGCAAGCGAGTCCATATTACTCTACTCTTAGAAGCATTAGGAGTATCCCAGTTTTTGATATTCATGCACCCCGTTATGATTATTCCTTACATTCGTAGGTCCGAGTTTTATGTATACGATTATTCATGCATTACATTCATACATATATATATATATATATATATATATATATATATATATATATATATATATGTATGTATGTTGACCAGTGACCAGAAGGCGTTATATACGCAAGTATTATATGTATATGGGGTATGGAAAGGAGCAGGCGTTATATACGCATTACCACCTGATTAGCTAGTGCACTATTATGATGATATGAGAATCAAGCTGCAAGTATCGCAGCAATGTATATGATGATGACCGCAGAGAGGCCGATATGATATGAGAAAAGAGACAGGCGTTATATACGCGCACACATCAGGCGTTATATACGCACCTATATACAGATGTATGACCTTTATTGATAGGCATGAACATGCATATTATGCGCCCACAATAGCAGTGTCAGCTATACAGGTTTATGCAGATTAGGCAGACACTAGTTCATACAAGTATATGCATTCAGTTATTTCAGCTTATGAGTTCAGATCTTATATATGATGTTGCTCTTAAGCTTTACATGCTCAATACATTATCCGTATTGACTCCCCGTTGCTCGGGGGTACACGTTCGTATGCCGCGGTACGAGGGAACGAACATGTGGTCGGCTCGGTGGGACCTCTAGATTTAGCGTGTTCAGTACGCTCCATTCGACCCGGAGCTACAGTCAGTTTTGGTATGCCCCTTTTGAGATATGTATGCATATGGGTATGACGGGGCTCTGTCCCGTCCTTTCTACAGCTTTTATTCCAGTAAAGGTATGTAGACAGTTGTATGTATTAGCCAGATGATGTAGCCTTGTCGGCTTCCATTCTTTTGTGTACAGTATATGTAGCAGCCTGGTCGTCTTGCACTGTTTTTCCGCATGATTGTATATAAATATGTATGCATATTGTACAGAGTTATGATGTTTCCTTTTTATGATATTAGTTGTTCCATTCATAGGCCTCGATGTTCAGTATATTTCAGACACGAGTATATGGGTGGTTGGTCGCTAGAGGTCAGACTCCTGTCACGGCTCATCGGTTAGGTCGTGACAGAGAGGTAGGTTTATTTCCTATATCAAGGCAAGAAAGATGATTGCCAAGGGTCGTATTTATCATTTAGTCTGGGTTCAGGATACAGAAGCAAAACTACCTACTCTTCAATCTGTTCCAGTAGTTAATGAGTTTTCCGATGTATTCCCAGACGAGTTTCCAGGTCTTCCGCCAAAACGGGAGATTGACTTTTCCATTGACGTATTACCAGATACTCGGCCAATAGCTATTCCTCCTTATAGAATAGAGCTTGTTGAGTTGAGGGAATTGAAGGAGCAGTGGAAGGACTTGCTTGAAAAATGCTTTATTAGACCTAGTACATCACCACGTGGAGCACCAGTGTTATTTGTGAGGAATAAAGACGGGTCCTTGCGGATGTGCATTGATTATAGGCAACTGTACAAGGTGACAATATAGAACAAGTACCCACTTTCGAGAATCGATGATTTATTTAATCAACTGCAGGGTGCTAAATGGTTCTTGAAGATAGATTTGCTAAATGGTTCTCGAAGATAGATTTAAGAAAGGGTATCAACAAGTGTAGGTTAGAGAGAAAGACATTCCGAAGACAGCTTTTAGAACCAGATATGGTCACTTTGAGTTTCGTGTAATGTCGTTTAGGTTGACTAATGCACCGGCGGTATTTATGAATTTGATGAATAGCGTATTCAGGCCCTTCCTAGATCTCTTTATGATTGTGTTTATCGATGATATCCTGGTATACTCTCGATCAGAAGCGGAGCATGCAGATCATTTACGTGTTGTACTTAAAATTCTCCAAGCTCAAAAGCTATATGCAAAGTTCTCTAAATGTGAGTCTTTGGTTGAACTCTGTGACTTTTCTAGGGCATATAATTTTAGCTGACTGCATCCGGGTGGATACACAAAAAATTGTAACCATAAAGACTTGGCCAAGACCCATGACACCAACAATGGTTCATAATTTTTTAGTCTTGATAGGTTATTATAGGAGATTTGTAGAGGGCTTTTCTTCCATTACTGCACCACTGACTAAGCTAACTCAGAAATCAGCTAAGTTCCAATGGACTGATTCTTGTGAATGCAGTTTTCAGGAGTTGAAGAACATATTGACTACATCACCAGTTCTGATGCTTCCAGAAGGATCGGAAGGTTATGTTATTTATTGGGATGCTTCAAGTGTCAGGTTAGGTTGTGCATTGATGTAGCACGATAATGTTATAGCTTATGCTTCAAGGTAGTTGAGGAAGCATGAGAAGAACTACCCAACCTATGATTTGGAGTTAGCCGCGGTGATTCATGCATTGAAGATGTGGAGGCACTATTTGTATGGTGTCCAGGTTGATATCTATACGGACCATAAGAGCCTTCAGTGTATTTTCAAGAAAAAGGAGTTAAATATGCGTTAGAGGCGACGGTTGGAGTTATTGAAAGATTATGATGTCAATATCTTGTATCATCATAGGAAGATAAACGTAATAGCTGATTCCTTTAGCCGTAAATCCATAGGTAGCTTATCTTATGCTCAACGCAGAAAGGAGACTTACTTTATGAGCTTCAGCAATTAGCCAGCTTGAGAGTTCAATTATTAGACTCAGGCGATACAGAGGTTACTATTCAGGATTCGACAGTCTTATCCTTAGTAGTTGAGGTTAAAGAGAGGTACAAACCTGTCACGACCCAGCTAGTGGGCCATGACGGGCACTCGGAGCTGACTACCGAGCACTACTCATCATGCTATCTATCATACTGAACCTAGGCATACATCATTCCCATATAAAACTTATCATAAAACGACTATCAATATCTCCCAAAACATGTATATGTGCATAAGCTCACGAGACTACAAAAAAGATATACAGAATAGACAATGAAGAAGTATCACAACATCTACAACCCACATATAAGTATCTACGAGCCTCTAACTAAAGTACTGAAATCATGAGGGCGGGACAGGACCCCGCCATGCCCCAATATATACACAAAAGAATATACCAAGAAATGGCGACTCCGAAATAGTTGAGTGCTCCTGCAGATATGCTGAGTAGGCTCCTAAGCGTCCGCACCATCTCCCGGTCTACCTGTGGGCATGAACACAGTGTCATTAAAAGAAAAGGACGTCAGTACGAACAATATACCGAGTATGTAAGGCATGTAAATCAACATAATAAGTAAATAGGAGAATATGAGCTGAAGAGATAACCTGTGACTGATTTTCTCTCAAGGCAGAATCAGGCATGCTAACAAGAAACATCATATTATGCATACATATATATATAAACTGCCCGACCATATAAGTACGGTGTGATCATCATTAGCCCGCACCCGGGCTAAACATCTTAATCCGCCCACTAGTGGTGTCTGCCCATGCCATATAGACATGGTGTAATCATCATCATAGTTGCCCACTACGCCTGTTGTAGTGATGACTGCCTGGCCATATAGGCTCGGTGTAATCATATACATAATATGAGGCATGCATGGGAGCTCAAGTAAAGGCTATAACTCTATCGGAGTGACGTAAAGTCGGGAACCTCCGATTACACTATGGAATAATCATGATCGCTATGCCTAACCTTGGAAGAACTAATATCATAAGGTGAGGTAACAACAAGAAATAACATCATTGAAGTTGTACAAAATAGGTTTATCAAACTGATGGAAGCATCATTAAAATCATCGTTATCATAGAACATATCTCATCTCTATCTCATAAGAAGCTCTTAATAATCCTTAACTTCCATCTTTTGGGATGTAAGATGGTCATGAAAATATAGAGAAGAAATCATAATATAGGAGTCATGCCTTTGAAAGAAGGGGGACTAGCCTTACTTACCTTTATGTTTCCTTAACGACTAAGCGTTCTCCTTCTAAGTTCGCAACTTCACATTCAAGAGATTTCGCATTGCATTAGATCATTAGAAGCATACTCAAGTCTAATCTAGAGTGGCTAAAAGGCTAGTGAAAATTAGGCAACATTTCCTTTGTTCCGACAACTTTCTCCATATAATAAACAACTCCCAAACATCAATGACAATACCCATAATATCATAATCAATAATCTCCACCAAGCTAGGCATTATCCAATTCTCAAAATTCCTTTTCAAGGTCATCCACAACCATAAATACAACACAACTTCATACTCATTCATATATAATGTCATTCATAACAAAATTATACTCCTAGCATCTCAAGAACTATTATTCATGTCAAGTTCTATTCAAGAATACAACTATTTCCACATTTAAGCTTCATATTCCATTTTCTTTCTTAATCCAAGTCATCCAAACCCTCAATACTCTTAATAACATGTAATGAACATGAAACTCACCATTGATGATGTAGAAATTATCTTTGGAGGAAGATACTCCACTTGAGGACAACACCAACTTTAAGTCCAAAGAAAGTTCCAAGCTTCCATTAACCCTAATGAACACCCATACACTTGTTACACTTGATTCTTGGTGTTTGATCTTTGATTTACCTTGGATTTATGTTAATATGGTATGAAGAAGGTTCTAGAGCTCTCTTGAGGTGTAGAGGAAATGAGAAATCTGAAAAATAAGCACAAATGTAGCCTATTTATAACTGGGACTGGAAGGTTCCAGTGAAATGATTCGACGAGCGGGTCGATGACACGTCGATGTGTCGACGGTCCGTCGACTCACACCTGAAAATATCTGATTACAGAAACACTGAGACGGTGCATAGCGACGGTTTGTCGACATATCGATGGTCCGTCGACTGTGACTGGCGTCTGCAGAATTTCCTGATTCAGTTCAGATTTCGTTGATTTTATCCATTCAGGTTCTAACACCATAATTTACCTAGAATACCTACTGATACATTTGTACACGGAGTGAAACACTTTATGTCTCCAAACTCGGCACACGTCTCTATTCTATAGACATACTCGACTAGAAAATCATTAGTTCTACTATGACGAAGACGAGGGGCGTAACATTCTCCTCCCCTTAAGAACTTTCGTCCTCGAATGTTAAGTTCTCTGGGATATTACAAAAAATTTGTTAGAGTTTCTCCTGCAACATGACACTATCCTCCTGCCACTATAGCCCAAAATAACATCACCTCACGGGGCTACAATAACAATAGCAACAAACATGGTCACACACGACCAAAAGCATCAAAAGAAAGCATTTTATACCTTAGGACAATGATGTATCATCTTGAATCCCTTCCGAAGGTGGAAATAAATGTGGATATCTGATCTTCATATCCTCTTCTGCTTCCCAAGTCATCTCTTCTCTGTTGTTATTTCTCCATAGAACCTTAGCCGAGGCAATATCTTTTGTTTTAAGTCTTCACACTTGCCTATCTAGTATGGCAATGGGTACTTTTTCATAGGACAAATTCTTCATAACTTGAACAGCATCCACTGGCACGATTCTAGAAGGGTCTCCAGCACATTTATGGAGCATCGACATATGAAAAACTGGATGAACCGATTTAGGTTCTGGAGGTAAATCTAGTTCATAAGCCACTTAGCCCACCATGCGTACAATTTTATAAGGCCCAATATTCCGGGGACTGAGCTTGCCCTTCTTGCCGAATCTCATCACGCCTTTCATCGACGACACTTTTAAGAACACCCAATCATTGATTTGGACTTCCAAGTTCCGTCGGCGATTATTCGCATAGGACTTTTAGCGACTTTGGGCTGTCAACAATCGGTCTTTGATAAGCTTGATCTTTTCCACCGCTTGCTGAATCAGTTCTAGACCTATCAATTGTGTCTCTTGGACTTCAAACCATCCAATTGGTGACCTACACTTTCTTCCATACACAGCTTCATACGGAGCCATCTGGATGCTAGAATGATAACTATTGTTGTAGGCAAATTCAATAAGTGGCAAATGATCATGCCAATTGCCTCCGAAATCCAATACACATGCCTGCAACATATCTTCCATAGTCTGAATAGTGCGTTCAGCCTATCCATCGGTCTATGGATGAAATGTTGTGCTGAGTCTCATTTGAGTTCCCAAGCCTTCTTGAAAAGACTTCTTGAATTTAGCTGTAAATTATGCCTCTCTATTTGTGATAATGGATACTGGTACTCCATGAAGTCACACTATCTCTTGAAGATACAGCTTTGCATAATCTTCGCCAAGTATGTAGTTCTACGACCGGAAGAAAATGGGCGATTTTGTAAATACGCTCACGATTATCCATATGGAATCATACTTACGCCGAGAACGAGGCAAACCTACAATAAAATCCATATTGATTACCTCCCATTTCCAGGTTGGAATTTCCAAAGCTTGTAACAATCCTCCTGGCTTTTGATGCTCGATTTTCATTTGTTGGCAATTTGGGCATTAAGCTACAAATTCTGCTATATCTTTCTTCATTTCATCCCACCAATACATTAGCTTAAGATCGTGGTACATCTTGGTTGCTCCTGGGTGAATAGAATAAAGATAATAATGAGCTTCTTCCAGAATCTAACGTCGTAGTCCCGCAACATCTGGAACACATAGCCTGCGTCGGTACCTGAGGATTCCATAGAACCCTCAAATGGTGACTCTGTTATATCCCGCATTTTATGCAATCGGATAATTCAAGACAATCGCGGGAAGACAACAAGCAAGGCCACATTTTATTTTGTTTGACATACGAGTTGCTTATGAAAAATTTAGAAGCGGAATTAATGAGGAAGGTCGAGGGCATAAAAGGAAAATTTGCAAGACGACTCATGGAAATACGGAGAAAGGCTAGGGTAAATTTGGAACTAGGGAAATGTTTTCATGAAAAAAGGGGAAGTTGCTAGAATTTTCAAGAAAAGGGCCCACTTGGCCGTGGACCCCACTTGCCATACATGGCCAAATAGGAGTCAAGCCAAGCTTAGGGGCAAATGTTTAATTATAATTGGGGAGTATATATGTATATGTATGGAAAGATGACTTGGTCATCTTAAGTCCCCTAGAATTTTCAAGAATACAAAGCAAGAAAGAAAGAGAACAAGAGAAAGAAGAGAAAAACAAGAGATGGCCGTTCGGCCTTGAAAAAAAAAAAGAGAAAGAAAGAAGAGTTTTCAAGTTGTTTCCCTAGCCAAATAATCCCTTGAAGGGCCCTTAACAAGGTGGAATTGTTGTTGAAGCAAGAAAAGTTCATAATCATACAAGTTGCCAAGTGAAGGATTCAAGTGAAAAGGTAAGGATTCATCTTTTTCTTCATATGTTATGGATGTTGTGCATGTTGTGGTGTATAAAAATGGATGAAATTCATGAGATGGAGGCATGTGTGTGTGTGGCGTGACCCTAGGGCAGTCCGTGTGGGTGTGTATGTGTTGTGTGTTATGTTGTGTTATGTTGTGTGTTGGTTGGTGTTGTTAAGTGTGGAAACCATGGAAGTTCATGGAAAATATGTGTATGGAGTAGTTGGCCGTGCATATATATATATAGATGTAGGAATCATGTTTTAGTTATTTTATCTAGTGTTTAGTTGTTGTTATGTTGTGGACTCTATGTTGTTAATGAAGTTGTAGTAATGGAGACTTGTGTTAGAAGTTATATGGATGGGATGTAATGTTCTTGTATGCATGAAAGACAATATGATTAGTATGGTGTTGTCGGAATGTAGATTATGAGGTTGTTATTATTTTCATTGAAGTTGGAAAGTTTTTGGAGGAAGTAGTAAATTGATTGAGTATGGAATTGTTAGTATTGTTGTTGGAATTATGGTTAATAGTTTGGCCGGGTTTGAATTCCCGGATTGTGATTAATGAGAATTTGGCTATATTGGATGTTGAGGATGGTATATTTACAGAGGAGGTGCTGCCGAAATTTCGGTAGCCAGGTGTTTCCTTAAGACTCTAACTCTAAGAATCCTAATAAGAGTTTGGTAAACATGACCAATTTGGCAAGATTTCGACGAGATTGCGACGTGAATTTGGAATAGCAAAAGGAGCGGAAAGAGGTATGTAAGGTTTTCCCTTCCTTTCTTGGCATGTCTTAGACGTATAGCTCGATTTCGCGCCTCGGGGACTTTCCTAACTCTAGAAATCCGTGGTTGAAAATAGTTACTATTCATTCAAGAAGATTGAACTAAAAGTGCATGAATTGCGAAAGAAATGTCCAAATACCCTAGAACTTGCAAGGATAAGACCCGACTACCCTAAGACCTTCACGCGAGTAACGTCATGACACGTAACATATGTAGATAATATACTTTGCTATAAAAATGAAAGTACGAGAATGTTAAACCATTTCTGGATAACCCAATTCTATTATAGGTAACGACTATTCTAAAGATTCTAAGTACAAGGAATTATGCCTTATGATAGCAAGTCGAGCGCTATAGATCGGTAAATATATATATATGATATAAGTAGGTGCATGCGACCAAAAGAATCAGAGCGCTATAGACGCCGATATTTATACATGGAATTTTCATATACTTATGGGGAAATGGAAATAATGGCAGAGCGTTATATACGCATGTCCACCTGATCGCCTGGCATTACTTGAGTTGATATCGTCCGGACGCGGGATGCCGGACGCGGACGTGCATATTTATGGTTAAATGGATCGGTTCTGTCGACGCCTCGGCAATATAATATATTCTACTTTTTTATGTATATGTATAAATGAGTAAGGAAAGCTAAGAAAGCACGGCACCGCCCAAGGGCACTTATATATATACGGTGTTATGTTTCTACCCCGGGACTTGAGTTGTAATTTTTTATGTCATTATGCATGATTTATGTTCTCGCATATTACTATTTAGGCCTTACATACTCGGTACACTATTCGTACCGACGTCCCTTCTGTGGACGCTGCGTTGCGTTTCGCGCAGTCGGCCAGGATGAGGATTTGATCCTTAGAGCCCTACCGAACCGTACTTGACAAGCCGCTCCGCTGTTCCGAGCCTCATCTCTCCGTGGTACTCCTTCATGTATATATTTTTGAGCACGACAAGACTCGCTCTTTCTATGTATAAATGTACTATGTCTAGGGGCTCGTAGACGTATGTGTACGACCGATTATGTATAGTTAAATATGTGGTATCTTGGCATATTAATGCCGTTGTACGGAACGATAGCGAGGCTAATTAGTCTATGTCCATAATGACGCCGCTAATGTTAATGTTCCGCCCGAAAAAATGCGGCACTGTTTATACGACTTGCTAAGAAGTACAGGTAGCATGATAAGTAAGGGGTGCTCGGTACAAGTATCGGGTTCCCGTCACGGCCCCTAGTTGGGTCGTGACAGAAGTGGTATCAGAGCAGTTCGGTCCTAGGGGTTTGTCTACGAGCCGTGTCCGCAGAGTGCTCGTTATGGGTGTGTAGCGCGCCACACTTATAAACAAGGAGGCTACGGTGGCATTTAGGAAATATGACCTTTCTTGTGTTCGGAATCGTGCTATAGAGCTATGCTACCGAGTTTCTATATTCCTTTCCTAATCCCATGTTATGGTTTCGGTAATGCCGCCGAAGAAGAAAGCTAGGGCAGCCCACGAGGGCGAGACAGCGACCGAGGGCCGGCCCGGCGGCGCAGGCCATCCAGCTATTGACTCGGTTAGTTGCCGCATGTGCCCGCCGCAAGATACGGACCCGGGAGACAAAAAGACGAAGTGCTAGGGCCCGTGATTTTATCGCCCTAAGACCCCCGGAGTTTTACGGTCGAAACCAGGAAGACCCGTATCTTCAGACGAGACGCCGAGGACACCGAGGATTATACATGCTTCGTACACGAGTCGGTGGAATTGGCATCGTACACGTATTGCGGGATGCCAGCCCCGTGGTATGACAGCTTGGAGATCCCCCGGCGGGGAGCAAATGCCCCTCCCCCGGTTTGCAGAGTTTATCGAGGCATTTCGCGACATTTCGCCACCTAAGTTCGACGAGCTCGAGCCGATATGTTTTTAAACCTTAAGCAAGGGAATACGAGCGTCGTGGAATACGCCTCTCCGCTTTAACTCGCCGGGCTGGGTATGCCCCAGCCCATGATCGCCGATATGGGAGATCATGTACACCGATTCGTGAGTGGGTGGGGCCACATATTATTAAGGAGTGCCCGACAGCCTTCACTCCAGATGGAATGACTATTGCCCGTATCCGTGCTCATGCCCAAAACCTCGGAGGAACAACACCAGCCCACGCGGAGAAGAGCGCTATCAGATAGGGGCTCCGGGGAAAAGCGCGCATTTCCGGTGGCTAGAAGTGAGTACGGAGGGGGACAGCGCAGAGCAATCTAGGTATTCGTGCCAACCGGCGGCCGATTGCACCCCTCTCCTTGTCGATAGAGCTTCGCAGTCCCGGCACAGAGCCGAATCTAGCGTAACGATGCCACCCCCGCCGCGGTGCGCGCGACGTGGTAGGCCACACCGGGAGAGTGTCTCGCGCAGGCTGTGTGCTTGCTATACTTGCGGGCGGGTTGGCCATCGGATGCGTGATTGCCCACCGAGGTATGAGGAGACCAAGCCCGGCCCCGCCGGTCCGCGGTTGGTTCATCGTCGACCGCACGCCCTTTCGGACGTACTTCCCAAGCTCCCGGCGGGGACGAGGCCGAGGTAGAGGAGGAGCATCCAAGGTTCGGGCCCGCCCTCCCCACCGCCTATATGCACCGACCGGGGCGACGGACCTCGAGCCTCCCGCGTACGCGGCTACGGGCGGTGTACTTTTCGGCACCTTCTATGATATACGTGTCAGATGATTCGGATTCTATCTTATCTTACGCTGCTCTTGTATTGCTGGACATATTAAGAATTCGGAAATTAGGACGAAGAGTAGCCACATGTACAGGTAAAAGCGAATACTAGAGCCTGCGGAGGCGTAATCGTAAACAAAAGAAAAAGATGTGTTACGTGGGCGATTTGAAAACTGCTAAGACCCTAACTCGTTCCGTATTATGGGATATAAGTAGTGCGAGGGAGTGACGGCGGAAATACTAACGTTAAGACGCTGAAATGCATTAAAGTTTCAAGGTTAAGCGTGCTAGGGTGAGAGCAATTTCACGATGGGTGACCCCCTGGGAAATATGCTGAAAATGTCATAAATGGGGGAACAAGAGACGAGTAAAAGGTTAGTAGCCCAAGTTGTAAATTATAGTGTGTAGGGTGGCTAGAAACCCTATAAAAGTTAGGTAAGCGGAGACGGACTAGACTAGTAGAAGGGGGTAGATATGTTGAGCGATATGTGAAATACCTACGAAGGAGACCTCCCCAAAGTGTTATCATGCACCATGAGGTTAGTTTAACATTCGAGGACGAATGTTCTAAAGGGGGGGAGAATGTTATATCCCGCATTTTATGCAATCGGATAATTCAAGACAATCGCGGGAAGACAACAAGCAAGGCCACATTTTATTTTGTTTGACATACGAGTTGCTTATGAAAAATTTAGAAGCGGAATTAATGAGGAAGGTCAAGGGCATAAAAGGAAAATTTGCAAGACGACTCATGGAAATACGGAGAAAGGCTAGGGGTAAATTTGGAACTAGGGAAATGTTTTCATGAAAAAAAAGGGAAGTTGCTAGAATTTTCAAGAAAAGGGGCCCACTTGGCCGTGGACCCCACTTGCCATACATGGCCAAAAGAGTCAAGCCAAGCCAGGGGCAAATGTTTAATTATAATTGGGGATATATATGTATATGTATGGAAAGATGACTTGGTCATCTTAAGTCCCCTAGAATTTTCAAGAATACAAAGCAAGAAAGAAAAAGAGAACAAGAGAAAGAAGAGAAAAACAAGAGATGGCCGTTCGGCCTTGAAAAAAAAAAGAGAAAGAAAGAAGAGTTTTCAAGTTGTTTCCCTAGCCAAATAAAGGGGCCCTCTTAACAAGGTGGAATTGTTGTTGAAGCAAGAAAAGTTCATAATCATACAAGTTGCCAAGTGAAGGATTCAAGTGAAAAGGTAAGGATTCATCTTTTTCTTCATATGTTATGGATGTTTGCATGTTGTGGTGTATAAAAATGGATGGAATTCATGAGATGGAGGCATGTGTGTGTGTGGCCGTGACCCCTAGTATAAACCGTGTGGGTGTGTATGTGTTGTGTGTTATGTTGTGTTATGTTGTGTGTTGGTTGGTGTTGTTACTGTGGAAACCATGGAAGTTCATGGAAAATACGTGTATGGAGTAGTTGGCCGTGCATATATATATAGATGTAGGAATCATGTTTTAGTTATTTTATCTAGTGTTTAGTTGTTGTTATGTTGTGGACTCTATGTTGTTAATGAAGTTGTAGTAATGGAGACTTGTGTTAGAAGTTATATGGATGGGATGTAATGTTCTTGTATGCATGAAAGACAATATGATTAGTATGGTGTTGTCGGAATGTAGATTATGAGGTTGTTATTATTTTCATTGAAGTTGGAAAGTTTTTGGAGGAAGTAGTAAATTGATTGAGTATGGAATTGTTAGTATTGTTGTTGGAATTATGGTTAATAGTTTGGCCGGGTTTGAATTCCCCGGATTGTGATTAATGAGAATTTGGCTATATTGGATGTTGAGGATGGTATATTTACAGAGGAGGTGCTGCCGAAATTTCGGTAGCCAGGTGTTTCCTTAAGACTCTAACTCTAAGAATCCTAATAAGAGTTTGGTAAACATGACCAATTTGCAGATTTCGACGAGATTGCGACGTGAATTTGGAATAGCAAAAGGAGCGGAAAGAGGTATGTAAGGTTTTCCCTTCCTTTCTTGGCATGTCTTAGACGTATAGGCCGATTTCGCGCCTCGGGGACTTTCCTAACTCTAGAAATCCGTGGTTGAAAATAGTTACTATTCATTCTTAAATCAACATAAATAAGATTGAACTAAAAATTGTGTTCACTCGGCCCATGAATTGCGAAAGAAATGTCCAAATACCCTAGAACTTGCAAGGATAAGACCCGACTACCCTAAGACCTTCATGAGTAACGTCATGACACGTAACATATGTAGATAATATACTTTGCTATAAAAATGAAAGTACGAGAATGTTAAACCATTTCTGGATAACCCAATTCTATTATAGGTAACGACTATTCTAAAGATTCTAAGTACAAGGAATTATGCCTTATGATAGCAGAGTCAGAGCGCTATAGACGCTGGTAAATATATATATATGATATAAGTAGGTGCATGCGACCAAAAGAATCAGAGCGCTATAGACGCCGATATTTATACATGGAATTTTCATATACTTACGGGGAAATGGAAATAATGGCGTAGCGTTATATACGCATGTCCACCGACTCTGGCATTACTTGACTTGGATATCGTCCCGGACGCGGGATGCCCGGACGCGGGATGTGCATATTTATGGTTAAATGGATCGGTTGCCGACGCCTCGGCAATATAATATATTCTACTTTTTATGTATATGTATAAATGAGTAAGGAAAGCTAAGAAAGCACGGCATCTGCCCAAGGGCACTTATATATATACAGGTTATGTTTCTACCCCAGGACTTGAGTTGTAATTCTTTTATGTCATTATGCATGATTTATGTTCTCGCATATTACTATTTATGCCTTACATACTCGGTACACTATTCGTACTGACGTCCCTTCTTGTGGACGCTGCGTTTCATGCCGCGCAGGTGCCAGACAGAGGATTTGATCCTTAGGAGCCCTACCACCGTACTTGACATGGCCAGCTTCCGGCTTGTTCCGAGCCTCATCTCTCCGTGGTACTCCTTCATGTATATATTTTTGAGCACGACAAGACCTCGGCTCTTTCTATGTATAAATGTACTATGTCTAGGGGCTCGTAGACGGATGTGTACGATCCATTATGTATAGTTAAATATGTGGTATCTTGGCATATTAATGCCGTTGTATGGAACGATAGCGAGGCTAATTAGTCTATGTCCATAATGACGCTGCTAATGTTAATGTTCAGTTCGAAAAAAAATGCGGCACTGTTTATACGACTTGCTAAGAAGTACAGGTAGCATGATAAGTAAGGGGTGCTCGGTACAAGTATCGGGTACTCGTCACGGCCCCTAGTTGGGTCGTGACAGACTCCCCTTTTGGAGGAAGTATATCTCTATAGTGACTTAACTGGGGATCTTCATATTGGAGTCTCTTCAATTCCATGTCTAAGGATGAAACAGCTGGGTTATGAATACCAACTCCTGCATTGCCTAAATCAGTTAGATGAACTCGTGCTAGCTAACTGATGGAGTTCACGAACTAATTCTTTCTTCTCCGGTTGAATGTCACATAAACTGTCCATAGATTTGTGGCTAATAGCATCGGCCACCGCGTTTGCTTTTCTTGGATGATATAGTCTACTCACATCATAGTTTTTCAATAACTCCAACCATCGCCTCTGCCGAATATTCAACTACTTTTGCTTGAAAATATACTGGAGGCTCTTATGATCCGTATAAATATCAACATGAACACCATATAAATAATGTCTCCAGATCTTCAAAGCATGAATAACCGCCGCTAATTCAAGATCGTGGGTTGGGTAGTTCTTCTCGTGTTTTCTCAATTACCTAGAGGCATAGGCTATAACCTTCCCATGCTGCATCAATACACAGGCCAACAACATAACCTTCTGATCCTTCCGGAAGGCTCAGGATTGGGGCTGAAGTCAATCTATCTTTCAGTTCTTGGAAACTACGCTCACAAGCATCAGTCCACTGACATTTTGCTGATTTCTGCGTTAGCTTCATCAACTGTGCAGAAATAGAAGAAAATCCTTCCACGAACCTCCTATAATAGCCTGCTAAACCCAAAAAGCTTCAAACCTCTGTAAGCGTTGTAGGCCTTGGCCAAGTCTTCATAGCCTCAATTTTCAGAGTATCGACCCGAATGCTGTCACCTTGTTACACCTTAGAAAATTCCCCTCCGCGTACAGTGAATAGACTCATGAAAGAAATGACGTATACGAGGGTTGGAAAAGTAAGGGATAGTATGTGATGGTCCTAATTAAGATTTCCAAAGGCATCCGAGTTAGTGAAAGAAAGTTGTTAAGAGAAGCGAGTCATATGATTGGGTATCGGATAAGAATTTCGAGCATTGAGTTAATGATGTCCTAATGATGCCCTAGGGAAGAGTTATAACATCCCTTAGAATGGTAATGAAGTGTTGAACAAGTGTTAAGAAGGTTCCATAAGGATCGGAGATCAAACGAGTCGACGAAATTTAAACTCTCGGAAAATCAAGTAAACATACGGCCGACATACCGGCCGTATAAAATGTATGGACCGTATGTCCAACCGCAGAATCAGCCCAGAATACCATAACTTACTGGACCAGATCTACGGCCAGACATACGGCCCGTGAAAAACATACGGACCGTATATCTTGGTCGGGACTGAACTTGAATTTATATAAGGACCTCTTTTCCATTTCATTTCATTTCATCTCCCACCTCCACACTTCAAGAAAGCTCTAGAACACTCCAAACATTTCATCCATAAGAAAACAAGAGAAATCAAGGATCAACAACAAGAAATCAAGAGAATCAAGTGAAGGAAACCTCATAAAAGTCATTCAAATCAAGGAAACCCAAGAGAGATGAAATAGGGTTTTGTGCAAAAGTGTATCATCAATCAAAGCTTGTTCCTTCATCATCTAAGGTGAGTTTCATGACCTATTCATGTTATTTAAAGTATTTATAAGTTGAAACACATGGATTGTAGAAGAGTAAGGGAAATGGGTCATAAATGGGTGAATTGTGCCATTAATGAGTAGTAGTGGGATTGAATCATGGGAATGGATATGTTGATGTTATGAATGCATTATAAATGATATTTAGAACATGAAATAAGCACTGGATATGAAAGAATGCGATAGTGAACTTTGGCCATAAATTATAGGGAATTGGGATGGAATTGTGAAATGCGAATCATGTAAATGAATGACGATTGTTGTTAGTGATATTGTGATGTTTGTTATGAACGTTGGGAGTTGATACGGAATATGGCGGAAAGTAGTATAAACAAAGGAAATGCTACCCAAATTTCTCTAGCTTTAGTAAGTGCGTTTTCATGATTATTTAGCTAATGTCGATTCGAATTCCCTTGAAGGTAAACGAGTGCATTAAAGGGGAACGAGCAAGTGATAGAATAACTAAATGACAAAGGTATGTGAGGCTAGTGCTTTCTTTCTAAGGCATGAGTCCTATGGCTTGAATTTCCACTTTTCTTATGAATGCACCATCTTCAAAAAGACTACGAATCCTTGTTCATGAATAGACATACGAGATAAGAGATGTGCAACGATTATGATAATGATAATGATAAGCTTGAGTCTAAAGATGCTAGAGTCTATGATATGATGTTCCAATTAAGCTAATGAAGCTATCGATAGCCCATTGATGTTAATCATTATATACTCTCACCTTATGCTTGTTCCTTCAAGGTGAGGCAGGATACTTACGAATGTTCCATAATGAAATCGGGGGTCCACGACCTTATGTCACCCCGATAAAGTAACATTATCCATGAGTATCTATGCATGCATTATGATAAGCTATGATAAGTACATTATGATGAGCATATTCTTATGAGCATATTATGATGAGCATATGATGATATTATTACACCGCGCCTATATGGCCGGGCAGTCACCGCCAAGGCGGGCAGCTATACACCATGGCCAAATGGCATGGGCAGACACCACTAGTGGGCGGCATGAGATGATACCCCGGACGCGGGAGGCCTGGACGCAGGCTAATGCTAATGCTAATGTTATTGATTATCACACCGTACCTATATGGTCGGGCAGCTTATATATTTATGCATATATGATATGATGATGAGTATGAAAGTAAGTCAGCATGTATGACTTCCTTTATGATTCAGTCAGGCACAAATAGCTCGTTATTGATGCCTCCTTGTTTCATTGATGTCTTATCATTGTTTATGCCTTACATACTCGCACAATGTTCGTACCGACGCCCTTTTCTTCGGACGCCGTGTTCATGCCCACAGTAGACAGGAGGTGACCGGCACTCATAGGAGCTAGCGGCTGATTTGAGAGCACTCCATTCTCCGGAGGTGCCATTGATTATTCTTTTGGTACACATATGTATATATTCATGATTGGGCACGATGGGGTCCTGTCCCGTCCCTATGTCTAGTATCCCAGTAGAGGCTCGTAGATACGCATGTGTGGGTAGTATGGCCCCATGGTCTTCATGTATATGCATGTATATATATGTATACTATTTTGACAGCCGAAGGGCTTACGTTTATAAAAGTAAATGTGTTGCAAGTGATGATAGTTTTATATGATTATGAGCATATAGTGTGAATAAGAGCAGATAAGTAACAGCATGAGCGGTGTTCGGTGGTTAGCCCCGGATACCCGTCATGGCCCGTAGTTCGGGTCGTGACAGAAGTGGTATCGGTAGCTGAGTTCGGTCCTAGGAAGTGTCTACGAGCCGTGTCTAGTAGTGTCTTGTTTATGGTGTGTTGCGCGCCACGCTAATAAACAAGGAGGCTACAGACATTTAGGAAAAATGACCATCCTTCTTCATATGAGATCGTGCGATAGACTTTTGTATAAGATTTAATCCTCCCTAATAAGTATGTTGTGATTTAAATGCCGCCATAAAGGGAAAGCTAAGCCGCCTTGAAGGGCAAGACTATGACAAAAAATGCGGGTTTAGAGAGCCGCCCATGAATGTAGATGAGGATGAGTCACATAATGAGGCTCCATCTAATGCCTCCACTACTCCACCTATTACAAGAGCAAGAAGGAGCTTCACCTTCTCCTATGCCTCCGGGTGCTCCTCATGGCTACATCGGGTCAACAAGTGACCGAGGCTATTAATCTATTGACGCAGTTGGTTGCCGCTCAGGCACAAAGGCAAAATGTGGGCCCAAGTGATCGTTCAGCTAGTACTAGAGCCCGTGACTTCATGAGCCTAAATCCTCCGGAATTTTTTGGGTCAAAGCCGGATGAAGATATGGCTTAATTGATGAAATGTTGAGAACATTATGGATTATTCATGTATTTAAAACCGAATCGGTGGAGTTGGCATCATATGGAACGGGATGTGGCGGTTCTATGGTATAAATAGGGATTGATAGCATCGAGGCAAGAGAATGCGCCTCCTCCCACTTGGCAAGAATTTGTTGATGCTTTTTATTGTCACTATTTGCCTACGAGGTTCGCCGGTGCATTAGTGCGGATAGATTTTTAAATTTGAAGCAAGGTAACATGAGCGCTTGGGAGTACAGCCTTTAATTTAATTCTTTGGCATATGCTCCTACTATGGTAGCCGACATGGGCGATTGGTGCATAGGTTTGTGAGTGGCTTAGGGCCACCATTTGTTTAAACTGTTTCATTGCAAGATTTGAATGGATATTTCCCGCATTCAAGCCCATAAGAATCTTGAAGGACAACAACCTCATCAAGGTGTCACACCCCGATCTTACTAGGGTGTGATGGGCACCCGGACCCCAACTCGAGCCGAGCGAACCCGCCGACTTTCTTCGCACGTATGAACTACACACGTTTTTTTTTTTTGTTTTTCTAGCAACAAACATCGATAGCACATATGAACATAGGCTAATAAGCTTCGCGATCATACTATACAGCGACGGGGACAATCAGAAGTACAAGATAGCTACTGTACATATCTGTCTACGAGCTCTAAACATAGTACACATATATGGACATAGAAATCTCTAGGGGCTTAGTAGTCGTCCCGAATATATACACAAAAGTAGTACCAAGAAACCGGGGCTCCGAAACAATGAGAGCCACCCTCGCAAAAAGCCGAGGAACTCGTCTTAGGATCGGTCGGCTATCTGCTGACCGCGCGGCAGAAACGCAACGTCACAAGAAGGGACCTCAGTCGAATAGTGTACCGAGTATGTAAGACATATAGAAAATAATACAAACAAGAGTATAGATTATAAGTAACAATATCGTGGGGTCATGGATATATATACCGAGAGACAAGAATGTAACCATGTGCATAGGAACGCCCCTTTTGCGTGGATATCATGCATGCTTGTTTTTTTCCTTTTTAGAAAAAGAACATTTCTTTTCATGAGACATAGGAAATAGAATTTATGTCATATCACAATATATCATAAAGAGAGATAAATATATCATAGTATCATAGCATAGCATAGTATATCATAGTATCATAGCATAGCATAGTATATCGTAGCACCGAATATATCGGCTCGTGTAAATCCGCGTCCGGCATCCCGCGTCCGGGATGATATCAAGTCAAGCACGGATACATGCACGTGAGTATATACGCCCATACTCCGCCTTTTTTGAAAGCTTTCCCCAAATACAAGCTTTTTTAAATATCTATATATATATATATACCATAGCATGCAGGGGAGCCCAAGAAAATCATGTATATCGGGAGTGACGTAAGGTGTGAACCTCCGATTATATTATATAGTAATTAAGGGCGCTTATCTCACTTTGAAGGGATGATTAATATAAGGCGAGACTATTAGTGGAGAGCAATATCATGAGAAAATATAACATAGGATCATAGGGCATCGTTCGTGTACTTAGAATCTTTAAAGGAAAATACTATTCATGAGTAGAGCCGAGGATTCAAGAAATAGTTTAACGTTCTCATCTCGTCACTGGAATCATAGACTTGGAACCTTTATTCATAGAATCATCATTTTTTTTTTCATCATAGAGTCATAGTCGTCGTCTTAGTCATTAAATTGCTTGCAATATTGTAAAACTTAGTTTTTGGAGAAAAACTAAATATTTTGGAAAACATTTGTAAACTTTTAGGAAGGAAAATCATGTTTTGGAATCAGAGGGATTTGTAAAAACAATTATTATTTAGTTGTCGAGTAATAACCAAAAACTTTCCTTAACTATAGAATGAAAATAAGTCTAAACTTGGGTCAATAGAGAGAGTACTAGGATTAGTAGAATCTCGAGTCAAATGAGGCGGCATATATTTACGTATATTACCATTCATAATAATACCGTGAGGGTCTTAGGGGCACCGAGTCCTATTTGGGTAAGTTCTAGATGTTTAAGAAGTTTTTCCGACATTTCGCGCAAATTCTAATTCAATTCTATGAATGAATAGTAACTATTTTCAATCTTAGGTTTCAAGAAAAGGAATGGTCCCCGAGGCCCGTATCCAACCCTATTAGGTCTAGGACATGCCAAGAAAAGAAGGTAACGTCTTACAAACGCTCGTTAAGCCTCCTTATGCTATTCCAAATTCAAGCTCATTGTTAGAGCTAATCTACAAGTTGGTCATGTTTACCAAATGTTAGTTCAAGTGTCTAGAAGTCAAATCTCAAAGCGACACTTATCTACCGAAATTCCATAAAGTTATACTTCCCCCGCGTAAATACATCATTCCCCAAGAATCATCTTAGCCAATCTTCATCAACAACAACGAATTGTAGCTTCTAAACTATCAATCATAATATCACAACCATCTAATAGTTTTCCAATTTCAATCCAAGATACATTCTAACAACTTAATCAATATACTACTTCCTTCAAGACCTTCCAACTCTAATGAAAACAATAACAACCTAGTAATTCATATACCAATAATATCATACTAGTCTCATAATCTTCCATGCATGCAAGAACATTATATTCAATTCAAATGCTTCAATCACAAGTCTCCAACTTCTACAACTTCACAAGATGATTATGCATTCATAGGTAATATAAAATCCTCAACACAACAACAACCCAAACACAAAATAAAATTGATTCATTTTCTTCCATACTACAACAATTCTACACCTACTACGCACACACCTTGCAACTCACGGCCAACACCACACACATATGGCTACAACTTCTCCAAAACTATTCAACTTCCATTATTAACATTGCATCCACAACAATAATAACCAAACACTAGATAAGATAATTAAAACATGTTGTGTGTACACACACATACACATATATATATATACATCGATTGTTCCTATGTTTCTACTCTTCCATGAATTTCATCCATTTTCTTACACACACATGCAAAATCCTCCACAACATGCAAGAAAGAATCAAACCTTACCTTTTCTTCAATTCTTCACTTGGTTAGAGATTCCAACTCATACAAATAAGTTTCTTCTTGCTCCAAAGACCCCTCCACCTTGCTAGGAACTCTTGAGTAGGTAAGAAATGATTTTTGGAAAATTTTTGTAATTTTTTTCCTTGGCAACTTGTTTTGGCCGAAAGGTATAGGCTTTTTCCCTCCTCTCTTTGTTCTTATTTTCTTGAAAATTTAGAGAGTTTTATGACCAAGTAGAAGACTTTTGGTCTTCCTTTTATTCCCATGAATTTTAATCCACATGGGCTTGGCCCAAAAAGGGATTGAGAAGATTTGGATCGCCAACTTGACCCATCCCAACACCCCCTACTTTTTTTGTCATGCAATTCATGAAAAATTATTTTCCAAATTCCAAAATTTACCCTTCGCCTTCCTCCATAACACACTAAAACATATTGCTAATTTTCCTTTATGCCCTTGACCTTTCTTAATAATTCCGCTTCTAAATTTCTCATAAGCCATTCATATGCCTAACAAGATAAAGATATGGCCTTGCTTGTCGTCCTCCCGCAATTGTCTTGAATTATCCGATTGCACAAAATGCGGGATATAACAAGAGGGGTGATCGTTATGTTGATAGAGGGCAAAGCAAAAGGGCCAGATCTATGGGCACAGTTTAATTCCAGAGGGATCGAGGCACACATATTCTAGGTTGCTGATTTAAAGATTTCACTAAGTGAATAATCCTAAATTTAGGGGTTAATCTTGTTGTTTTAGGTAAGATTCGATGTCTCTTCCGTTTGTTTGAGCTTGGCTAGAGTTCATGTTGTTCCTGAAAGTTTGCGTTACCAAGATCAGTTCGATGGCTTAGTACGAGCTCAAGGGAGAGTAGAGTTATACAAGAATTAGGGATGAAGATTATATTACCTGCGTATAAGAGTGTACATATGACATTGGAGATCGTATGGAGTAAATCATCTAACAAGTTACCTGATGATAGCCCTCGTAACCATAAGTTAAGGTGGGGCCCACATGTCGATTTTATAAAGGACATATGAAGAGATATATGGGTAGTACATGTGAAGTTGAGCAAGTCCTAAGAAGGACCCATAAGCCAAAAATGAGTGTAAGCCCTCCAAAAGGATGATTTAAGAAAACGTTTTCTAGTGATCTCGACTTCGAGGGGCCAAAACGGTATTATAAGTTTGGAATTTGGGAAAACTCCCAGAATGAAAGTTGTAGATAATTGAAATATATTTCCAACCATATGTCGTGGGTTAATAGGCGACATAGAGATAAGGAGATATGGATATTTTAAGGCAAAAAGGTCAGTGGGCCAAGCCCAACCCGAGCCCAACCGGGTCAGGCCCATTACCCACACCTTTTTATGTGAAATTTCAGCCTTTTCTCCTCATTTATCATACCAAAACCCTTAAAAATTATGAAGAAAAAGAGAGAGGAGAGCCTAGAGAGAAAAACCAATTTTGACCAAAATCGGGCCCAACTCCGAAGCCCATGAAGAGAAAAGTGTCGTACATCGCGTTGCCTTCAATTTGAGCTAAAAATCAACCAAGAAGAAGAGGGTGGACGTGGTGGCTGCACACTTGAGGTAAGATTAAGATTCCTTTTCATTGTTAACAAGTTTATTCGTAGTTTTAATGGATTAGAACAGAGAGAATAGTGTGATAAATTCGTTTGTTGGTGTTGTCGGATTATGAATTTAGGCTTGAAGAGAAATTTGGATAAAAATATATGCATTTATTTTGTATGATATTGAAGATGTTGTTATCGATGTTGTTGGTATTAATTTCGGCTTCTTTACGGAAATAAAGTTATTAATTAGTTGTATCGCAAGTTGGTTGGTTGAGAAAATGGGAAAACAGTGTTGTTATATCCCACATTTCGTACGTTGGGACAATTCGGATTAACTGTGATAAGTTAGAGACAAGACCATTCCGGGATATGAAGTCGGAACTTTTGACCTTCGGTTTCGTTTTAAAACCTAATGTGTTCATGAATTTGTTGGCATGAAATAATTTAGAAAATTTGGGACCAAAATTGGAATAATGGAAAGTTGAAAATCATGCAATTTTTTTTGGCCTTAGCTGTGTAGAATTGGGGTGGCTCCCACCCAATTTGTGTTCAATTTTTATTGCTCCAACACATGATGTGGGCCCTAGACACATGTGCAACTCTTGTGGAGACTTAAAAGATGACTTCTAAGTCATTCATCTCATTTCCAACACTTAGAAAAATAAACCAAGAAGTTGAAGAGCAAGGAAGCAGCTCTCGCCAAGTGGAGCAAAAATCCAACTTCCATCCAAGCCATCCCAAAATTATTTCTTTGATACAAATCCACTAATTGAGGTCCCTAAGTAGCGTGGAAGTGTTGTTGGGTCATCCAACCATCCGTTGTGTAGATCGCAAACCCTAGGCTATTGTGAAGTTGAAGAAGAAAGGTAAGATTTGATTATGTTTTATGTGTTATAAAGGTTGTATGTATGTTGTAGTATGCTAAAATGAAAAATCATGAAATATGGCAAGTTGGAATTGAGGCCATGTGTGTGAGGTTTGGCCGTGTGAAGTGTGTGTGTTGTGTTGTGTTTAAGTGATGAATTAAGTCCTATGTAGTATGTTAATTGTTGTAGTGTGAAGAAATGAGTGAGAATTATCAATATGTGCATGTTGGTGTGTTGGCCTAAAATGGGTCATGTTATATGACAAAGAATGGATTAATATCGCTTAGTGTTTTAGTGGTTGTCGTAATGAATTCTATGTTGGAAATGAGCTTTTTAATGACTCAAGATTGATGTTGCAAATGTATGGGCTGAATTGAAGGTTATTATGCGTTCGATGTAATTTGTGTATTTATGATAATGATATCATTATAGTATGGATTATTGATGCAAATCATGATTCGGAAGTTAGAAATGGATTATAGTTGTGTTCTCGGGTTGGAGACAGTTTTCGGGTAAATTGGAGTAATTGTTGGATTGTTGAAAATATTGTATGAATTGTTTAGGATGTTCTTGAATGTTGTTGGTATGGGTTCAGGTTAGTATTTGAAGGTATAAGCGTTGATGTTGGCTTGAACGTAAGTTGTTGAATCGAATATGTTGAAAGTTGTCGAATGATGTAAAAGAGAGTTATTAATGCTATATTGCCTTTCGTATTGCTTATTGATGTTGCTAGGTTGGTTGTTGTTGTTGTTGTTGTTGATTTTGGCCGAGTTAAATTCTCGGGGTGGCCTATTTACAGGGGAAATGTCCCAAATTTCGTAGAATTAAGGGCTAAATTGGAATTAAATACCTAAATGCCTATAGCTAATGTTTGGCATATTATGACTTGTCATGTAGACTTTGGGCAGCCCGAGACACAAGTTTGAGTTGGACTAGCTTGAGTTGGATTAGCGTTGAAAGCGATCGAGGTATGTAAAGCGCAACCCTTTTTGCTTTTGGCATGCCTTAGCCGTAAATAGGCTATGATACGAGTCTCGAGGGAATTCTACTCCCGCGATCCGACCATGTCTGTGATTATTATTTGTTTCTTGATCTTCGTATGCATGATATGATGAAATATTGGCTCCTATGTCTTTTGTATGACTAAGTTTCAAAGTTGCATAAAAGTTGGTGTTTAAAAGAATTTTGTTCCTAAATGATTCCGAAAATTACGAAAGTCCGTAACTTTCACAAACAGAACCGGATGGCTTCGATATGATCAAAAATGATTCCATGATGTCTGAGGACTATGTTTTCCGTAGGCGGGCCCGGCTCGGGTCCACACCCGTTCGTGGGTCCCGCGACTCTCCTTATGTACTTCTGACTATTTTTAAAAGGATATGACATGACTAGCTTTCCGATTTCGAGTACGATCTGTTACTTATCTTTTGAGTTTGTAATAATGATTTGATAACATATGGTACGATAACGATGATTTTCAAGGCGGGCCCGGTTGGGTATGACGCTCGTCGAAGGGATTTGGCGATCTTCTTCCGTATAATTCTGATGGCTTTTGAAAGAATTCAATATGACTACCTTTCCGACCCCCAAGTATGGTTATATATTTGTCTATTAAGTCCGGAATAATGATTTGTATACTTATGATTCCAATACGTAACTATGGGTTCCGAAGTTCGGTTTGATATGTTCCCGTGTGATATCTAAGAAAAATTATTATGATGTTTTGGCTTATAAATGATGGTTCGTTTCGATTAACTTATTAAGACTCGAAAATGTTTTATGCTATGCTATTTGGTTACTTATGATCCCGAATATGCATTTTGTTATTGCTTCTTTCACCGACCCGATGGTGGGGTAGTGATATCGAGGCACTATTTGATGTTGACCGGGTTCTTGGCCAATGGTATGTGTATATTTGATACATTGGTTTAGGCCAATCCGGTATGCGTTTAATGGCATCTCATATGATCGATCATGGGTTCCCGGCCGCGTATGTTTATGATTATTATATTGATTATGGTTCGGCCGCGGTGTGTGTATGTATATCGAATGTGTATGTGTGTGATATGATATGTTTTATTTTACCATATGTGAGACGTAAATATTTTTCAAAAGAAAGCGAGGCATTTTGGCATTCTCGATTATATATTTGTCTTCGAACCCCTTATGTATGATTTGGATGTCGATGTAACTACTTTGGTATTCGGATTATTGTGCTCACGTTCGTATACTTTACTTTGATTATGACTTCGTTCGTATACCATGCTTTGCATACTCGACATATTCTATACCGACCCCCCCTTTCTTCGGGGTCGCGTTTCATGCCCGCGGTACGGATACGCGTTTTGGTGACCCACCGGCGTAGGATTTCCATTCTCCGTCTGTTCGAGTGCTCCCTTTTGTCTCGGGAGCCGATATTTTGGGTATATACTTTCGATGTACATGTTTATGTTTGTTCGGGGGCGGGCCCCGTCCCGTCATCCGATTCTCGTTGCTCGTATTAGAGGTCCGTAGACATAGATGTGGGTTATGTACGCTTGTTCGGATGCGACGTGTGAGTTGTGTTTGGGCGGCCCATCCGCCGTGGCAGCCCTGTCGGCTGCGTGTGTATATGCTTTGACATGTTATGTATATTATGACAGCCTTACCGGCTTCTGTACAGTTTATGTGTTCGTATGCGTCCATTTGGAGCCACGTTTGATATTTATAGATATATATGCCATCCGTAGGTGATTCTATTTGATAAGTGTGTTTGGGTGCCCAACTCGGGCACTAGTCACGACCTACGGGGTTGGGTCGTGACATAAGTCATATACATATATACCGTACCCGGCCCTCTAGTGAGGGACTCGGTGAAATAATCATATATATACCGTACCTGGCCCTCTAGTGAGGGACTTGGTGAAATAATCATATATATACCGTACCGGGCCCTCTAGTGAGGGACTCGGTGAAATGATGCTATAAAACTGTTCACGAGTAGAATATTAGGAACAATCATGTACAAAATGAATCATCATCTGAGACTCAACAGAATAATTATAATGAACCAACACTTGCGAATCAAAGACAACTGTCATGTTAAGTACCGCTGAGAACTAGAACTCATATGTTCATCGTTCGCTCGTTTTATGTAATGCATGCCAAAAAGAAAGAAGGGATAACTTTACATACTGCTTGTCGTCTGTACCAACTCAACAATTTAAACTCGTCTCGATTAGCACTTCAACCTATAACAATGGTAGCACGTCCGTCAACTCTGTGATTACTAGTATAGGTTATATATCGAATGATAACTCGCTTTTATATTAAAACAATCGGGCATCACTTCTACTACTTGCACACATCAACTACTCACACACAAGGTCAACAACATCAATAACAAGACACAACTCAAGGACATAACGAAATCAGTCCCATATACCCTATATACACCATTGCTATACATTCTTTCTCTTTACATCCGTGGAGTACAACAACCACAACAACAAAAGTGACTAATACACTTATTCCTCATGTTAATCCAGCCTCTTTAACAATATTAGAACAGCCATCATGAACAGTCCATACTCCAGCAATAACAAGAGTGCAATAGACGGTATATCGAGCGGCAAGCTCGTCTTATAGTTTGCAACATAAAACTTCTCTACACCTTTCTTCCTTTAGAACATATATCAGCAACTACAACAACATATATACATAATCATAACTATAATCCCAGCATTTCAACTCAACAAGAACAGCCCCCAAATACAATACAACAATGCCCAACAACCTCATGAACATCTAATCCATAAGAACATAGCACCATAACTCTCCTCATAATTCCACAAAATCCAATTCATATCTCAACAATTTCATATAAACAAGCATGACTTTAGATGTCAAGATTCCTTTACTTTTAACACATAATCAATGACAACAATAACAACAACAACAATCAAACCCGATCCACCATTATTAAATTAAAACAACTCCAATACGGCCAAACAGAACCTTAACATTAGCATATACAGTTCCTTGCTTCCAATTCCGCTTAATACGAGTTAATCCTCTCAACTATAACATTTGACTTTAATTCCAATTACACCATAAAGGAGGGAGATCTTACCTTGATTAGCTTATTCACCCTTGACCTAGCTTGCATCAATCATGAATGTTCCTCCAACTCAATTACAAGGACGGAGAGGTAGTCTACAAGGTCGTTATGAGCCTTCCGAGGGGCAATTCGTGTGAAGAATTTCCACACGTTGCTACTAGTTCAATAAGGAACTGGTTGCTGGTACGTTTTTGCTCTTCCAAAGGGCTTTATCTCAAGGTGAAAAATGTTACAATGGTTTGTAAATGCTTATTTAATAGGGATAAGCCTTGGTAAAATGATGTGGCAACAATCTGATGCATATGGGGTATACAATGGACACATAAGGGGCCCCCCTTTCCACTTATATTAATCACACCTTATAATTGAGTGACTAGGTAAGTGTGTACATTATACACGTGCATTGTGCACAAAATATTATTCTCAATCACCATCGTCCGACTTGTTAAGTCCTAAATTATTTCGAGATGTCATCCTTTTTATGCACTGATCTCTTTATTTGCATACTTGAATATGACCAAAAGAATTCTCCTAAGACGAGCAGTTCGAATCATAGCCTGCAGGTACGGGTATAATATTGATAGAACTTATACTATTCGGTTGCTTAACCTCTAACCTTTCGACACTTACTTATCACTTATTGAGCATTGCATAAATACTTATAACCTCAAAATAATCTTGTCCTCCAAGCTTATGTCGGTTAACTTACAAATTACCCAACGTACAGAAGTAGGGGATATAAGAGGAATGGTAAGTGCCTGCGTGATCCTGAAATGGGTCGTGACATCTAAGTTAATGAAATCCCAAACCCTCGCACTAACTACCCTCTTAGCAAGTCCAACTCCCGCACCCTGACGTTGGACCTGGCGGCCACTAATCAAGTCAACAACTGCACTGCATCTCTCATATCCTGGTCGGGTGCCTCAAGTGGAGGAACTGGGGTTACTGTTTCCCCTTTGAGCTCCTCTAGAGCGGGCGGAGTCTGAGAAGTCTGGGTGGAGCCTCACTCTGAGACTCGCTTCAGCCCGTATTAGCGGGAAGCACCTGACTGGTACCCTCTCCCGCACCCACATCTAATCTGTTACAAGTCAACTCTATCACACGATCTAGGATAAAAGAAAATATAACCATCCTAAATGCCCCGCAGCCTGCTATTTATAAGTGTGGTGCACAGCACACCCATAAATAAGACCTTACTAGACACGGCTTGTAGACACCCTAGGACAGACCTGCTCTGATACCAAGTTTTTCACTACCTAAATTGGAGGGCCGCGACGGGTAACCGGGACTTACTTGCCGTGCACCAACATGACATACACATTTAATCATATCAATATACATAAGTGGGCCGGAAGGGCCGATATATAACCACCTGATAGCTTATAAAGAATAATCGACAATAACCAACCCAAAATGACATATAGATTCATCTGGACATTGAAGTACGGGCCGACAAAGCCGTCATGATCATCTGTACAACAAAATATAGGCCGACAAGGCCATATAAACATCTATATACATGAATACTGTCTAAAATCCCCTAAGGAGATACACAGACGTCATAAGATCAGGACAGGGCCCCGCGATACTCATAATATGTATACAAAAATGAGACAGCGACTCCAGAACAAGTGGAGTGCTCCAATACCAACATTGAGCAAGGTCGCCGACTGGTGAGGACTGTCCACCTGTCTATCAGGATCTGCAGGCATGAAATACAGTGCCCCCAGGCAAAAGAGGCGTCAGTACGAATGAAGTACCGAGTATGTAAGGCAGATAATAACATGAGAAAGATATGAAGATAACTTAGGGATAAAGAGGTCAACCTAAACATCTGAAATGCCTCTAAGGGACATGATATATATAAGTACAGTATATATACTTATATAACACCATCGTACATATATATGTGTATATAACGCCATCAAGCCACTGCGGGCATCATCATATAATAATAACCAACTGATTAGTGGCCCGTACATAACGCCGTTGTACATATATATGTGCATATAACACAATCAAGCGTCTTTGGGCATCATTATCTTAGTATTATGTATATATGTAATGCATAAGAGTGATATAATACATTCTGGGCCAATCAGAGTGACGTAAGGTCATTACAGCTCCGATTAACAATATAAAACTAACATCAATGACATAAGCTTTATTAAAAGTCAAGGACTAATATAACACGAATCAGAATAACTCATGGAGGACAATAGACATAGGCTTCTACCACTACTAAGAATAAAGCCATTTATGGATATTATTCGTTTACGTTTCGTTTGTTAAAATCATGCCAAAAGAAGGAATGAAAGTGCCTTAGCATGCCATAGCCTCCTCATTTCCACAACAAAATATAAGCAGCCCGTATTATGCTTCAATCTACACAACAATCAAGTATACAAATGTCACTAGCAAAACTACTAATTAACACGACTAGCGGCAAGCTCGGATTGAAACCCATTGAACCCCTCCTTTGTCTTAACTTTAGCATAACAACATAACCACAACATAATCAAGTTATTCTCCATGATTTCCAGTCACAAAAGCCTCATACATCACTATAAAAAAGTCCAACAAAAGACAATAACATCTCATGCCATTTCCAAGTGCTATCCTGTAGTTTTTCACTCAAAAAACCTAACCAACTTGTAACTAACCCTAAGAAAAATCAAGAGCATTGATTTAAATACCTTATACAGAAACTACAAGCTTTAATCCAAGCTGCTCCTAGTTCACAACAACCCTACAGTGTTGTTCTCCACCAAAGTTAATTTTTGATGTTGAAACTAGATATAAACACTTAGATTCATCCATGGATCTTTAAGAACTCATCAAGGAGGGTTATGGGGGTGTAGAAACGAAGTTTGGTTTGAAAATGACCAAAAATGAGCTTTCAAATGAATTTAAAATGAGATAAGGTCGGCCAGCGCCTAAATGTACACTTAAATGTGTGGGGGTATGTACGGTCCATACTTTGGACCGTATCAAGCATGGAGTATTTTCCAAATTATGTTTGAGAGGTACTGTTACACCTCTCATTTTCGTTGCATTAAAATTCGTGGTGTACTAGTCGCATTGGTCTCGAGTACTAAGAGTTGTCTCTGAGCTTACGATGATGTTGAGTTGGTTATTTTATGTATACAAAGATTTAGGCTCATGAATTATAAGTTACGAAAGGATTAGAGGTTAAACGAATCGAATCGAATCAAGTTTAAGGGCTATGCAACTCGACGGGTAGAAGGACGGACCGTCGAGCCACCTTAGCCTCTGACCAAGGCTGCACAACGACGGTGCAATAGGACGCAACCATCGAATAACGATGGTACCGTCGAAGTGCAGGTGGTGGAAAATTTCCCTCGTTTATAAATTAAAAGGGTCACAACCTTGGGTCATTATTTTCACCCAAAAATTAGATTTTTCTAGATTCATCAAGCTTTCTCCGCCATCTCTACCCATTCACAAACCTCCTAAGATAATTCTAATGAAATTCAAGCTTTAAAATCCTAAGCTAGTTCAGGGAAGATGATGGTCCTTGCTCATAGTTGAAGTTGTGGTGGATTTGGTTTAAAAAAAAGATTATGTAAGTTGAAGTTCTTCAAGTATAAGGTATGCTCTTCATTTTATTACTTATATTGAGTTGATTTCGAGGTTAGTAAGTCATAAAGGTAAAGGAAATTATGGTAGGGAAAGTCATTAAGTATTGTGTTGTAGTTGTTGACTATAAATGGATTTTGAAAGGGAGTTTGGCATGGATTTTCTTATGTTTTGACTTGTAGTTCTTGATTATGTTTTTATTGATGTTGTTGTTGATGTTTGGGCTTGATTTAGAGTTGGATGATAGTTGAGATTATAGGGGAAATGCTGCTCAAATTTTGTTAAATCAAGAAACTAGTTTAAATTTGATTATGAGCATATCCCCAGCCTAATTACTATGTGAACCATCTTGAATGTAGACTTGCGAGCTTGGGAGATAGAATTGGAGTAGCTAAGTGAGCAACAAGGTATGTAAGGCTAATCCTTTTCTTTCTTGGCATGATCTTTGTGAACCGAACGTACACGTAACGTTAATCCATAATGGCTCCACTCTTAGAGTTAGGGATGACTCTTAGATTCGTGTTCCACAATTTATCTTCACAAAGTCTTCCTTCAAATTCAGTACAATCTTTAGAGTTACTTGTATTCCTATCATGTTTTACGAATTGCATTGTATATATATATACACATATGCATATACAAAGCCGAGACCCCTCAAGCGCTATATGCGTGTATATTATGTATTATATATGTATATATGTATGGGGTATGGGGGAAGGTGACAGTGTTATATATGCACCACAACCTGATCAGCTAGTCATATGATGATGCGATGATGATGATGATGATGGTGATGACAGCCGATACGATACGATGGGATGCCACAGTGGCTTGACAGGCATTATGTGTGTGTGTGTGTGTGTGTGTATATATATATAGACACACACGTATATACACGTATATAATATATATATATATATATGACCTCATGCACGCATGCATAGTATTTATACATATCATCCGCCCTCAGAGGTAGTTTAGATGCATAGTAATTATGTACATGATTCACTCACAGGGACAGTTCAGACATTCAGGTTGCATTCACTTACCTTACAGTTTCTTATATCTCATTATGTTACTCCTATGCCTTACATACTCAGTACTTTATCCGTATTGACGTCTTTTTTTTTGTGGATACTGTATTCATGCCTATAGGTAGATAGGGAGACGGTATAGATCCTTAGGCTACTATTTCAGCGTTGGTACGAGAGCACTCCATTTGTTCCGGAGTTACAACTCAGATTGGTATGATTCTTTTGTGTATATATGGGCATGGCAGTTCCTATTCCATCCTTACTGCGTTATGCTTTCTATGTAGAGGCTCGTAGACAGATGTCTATAGTTAGATGTCCTATGACCTCTTCGGTCTATATTTTATTATATCCTGTGATAGCCTTGTCGGCTTATGTATGGGCACAATTGATGATGTACATTATACATATATATATATATATATATATATATATATATATATATATATATATATATATATATATATATATATATATATATATATATATATAAATTAGTTTCATGGCCCACTCGTATATGATTAAGAGATGTATATTTTGAGGTACTCGGTAAGGTAGCTCGGATGCCCGTCATGGCCCTCCGATTAAGTCTTGACAAAAGTGGCATCAAAGCGATTCGTCCTAGGGTTTGTCTATGAGCCATGTCCAGTAGAGTTCTTCTTATGGGTGTGAAGTGCGCCACACCTATAAACAGGAGGCTACAGGGCATTTAGGAATGATTGACCTTTCTTTCTTATCTTAGATCGTGTGATAGAGCCATGTTGTAAGGATTCCCCTTTTTCTGATAATATGTTATGATTTTGTGATGCTTGTGACAAGGAAACCGTCAGCTGCCTAGAAAGGAAAGTCAGTGGCAGGTAGGAGGACTGGACGGGTACCGCCTATAGATATTGAGGAAGGTGAGTCCCAGAATGAGGCTCCATCTCGGACCTCCCATACTCCGCCCACTCCAGATGAGCATAGAGGAGCTCCAGCCTCAGCTCCAGCACCTCCAGTTCCTCCACCAGATGCCTCAGGCTAGGAGAAGAGAGAGGCTATTTAGTTATTGACCTATTTAGTAGTCGCTCAAGTCCAGCAACAGGGTACGGGTCTTGGTGATAGGGTTGTTAGTACCAGGGTTTGTGATTTTATTAATTTAGACCCTCCAGAATTCTTTAGGTCGAGGCCGGATGAGGTCCCGCAGAACTTTATAGATGGGATACTGAGGATGTTGCGGGTGATGCATGCTTCAGATACTGAGTTGGTAGAGTTGGCTTCTTACAGATTATGGGATATGGTTGTTCATTGGTATGATACCTGGATGTTTTCTAGAGGGATTAATGCACCTCCACCTGTGTGGCAGGTGTTCGTGGATGCCTTCTTTCGACATTATTTGCTGCCAGAAATTCGACGGGCCAGAGCTAATAGGTTTTTGAACCTTAGACAGGGGAACATAAATGCTCGCGAATATAGTCTCTATTTTAATTGATTGGCTAGATATGCTCCAGCTATGGTAGCTGACATGAGAGATCGTGTTTACTGATTTGTGAGTGGATTGGGGCCATATTTGATTGATGATTGCTTGACGGCCTCACTTCAGTCAGGTCTGGATATTCCCGCATTCAGGAGCACGCTCATAATCTTGAGGAGCGCCAGCAGCAGCGGAGGGTTGAGCATGAGCATGATAGGGGTCAGAGTAAGAGGGCCAGATCTTCGGGATTTGCTAGTGAGTCCAGAGGTGGTCCGAGGTAGCAATTCTCTAGCGCTCAGCCTATTTGGCAGCTAGTGTGCCTCCACAGTTTCCAGGACCCAGACTTGATATACCCTCTCATTTTGAGCCAGTTCAGAGTTCCAGGGCTTCCAGTTCCCAGATCAGGAGTGGTTCCAGTCAGATAAGGCCATCTTTACCATGATGTACCAGAGCGGTAACTTGCATGCGGGGCAGTGTCATTTGGGTCTAAATGTTTGTTATACCTGTGGCCGGCAAGGCCACGTTATGCGAGATTGTCCCTTGAGAGATGGTGGAGGTGTGGTTCAGCCGACAGGATCTGCAGTTGGTTCTTCATCATCTGTACGCTCTCCTGGGAAAACTTCTTAGACTCCAGCCAGTTGTGTTAGAGGTAGCGGTGGAGTGCCCTGTTCGAGCGGTTCTCAGAACCGCGTCTATGCATTAGTGGGCCGACAGGATCTTGAGTCTTCACCCGATATTGTGAAAGGTATACTATCAGTGTTTTCTCATGATGTATATGCATTGATTGATCCAGGTTCTACTTTATCGTATGTTACTCCTTTTATTGCGGGTCGGTTTGGGGTGAAACCCAAATCAATCAAACCTTTTGAGGTGTCCACACCCGTTGGTGACCCGGTGATAACTAGATGGGTATATAGGAGTTATGTGGTTATAGTTTTTTTGACCGTCATACCATGGAAGATTTGATCGGTCTATATATGGTAGATTTTAATGTTATTATAGGTATAGATTGGTTGGCCTCTTGTTATGCTAATGTTGATTGCAGAACAAAGATGGTTCGAGTTCAGTTTCCAGAAGAGCCAGTTCTAGAGTGGAAGGGTAATATAGCATCGCCGAAAGGTAGGTTCATTTCCTATCTCAAGGCAAGGAAGATGATTGCTAAAGGTTGCATTTATCATTTAGTCCGGGTTCAGGAAATAGAAGCAAAACCACCAACCCCTCAATCTGTTGCAGTAGTTAATGAGTTTCCAGATGTGTTTCCGGACGAGCTTCTAGGTCATCCACCAGAGCAAGAGATTGACTTTTCCATTGATGTATTACCAGATACTAAGCCAATATCTATTCCTCCTTATAGAATGGCACCTACAGAATTGAGGGAGTTGAAGGAGCAACTGAAGGATTTGCTTGAAAAAGGCTTTATCAGGCCTAGTTTGTCGTCGTGGGAGCACCTACGTTGTTTGTAAGAAAAAAAGGATGGCTCATTACGGATGCGTATTGACTACAAGCCACTGAATAAGGTGACAATAAAAAATAAATATCTTTCACGATCCAACCGGAGGACCATGACGGGCACCCGGTGCTAACCCACCCGGGCACCTCTCATCATACATTCACATTCACATCTAGGTGAGACACATGGCCTACTCATGATTTTCCATACATCAACAATACTAATCACATCGGGCAATGACACATTTCTTTCATCATCCATAACAATACCCATGTCCACGTACACAAGCCGACGAGGCTAACAAAATAATATACAAAATGTGAGCCGACAAGGATACAAGACATCTAACCATATACAACTATCTACGAGCCTCTAAGAAGAGTATGTAACATCATATAGATGGGACAGGACCCCGCCATGCCCATATGTATGTACACAAAAGAATAATACCAACAGTTGTAGCTCCGGATGAAATGGAGCTCCTCTATGCAGTCCCTGAACAAGGAATCTATGGATCAAGCCTGTCTCCCTGTCCACCTGCGGGCATGACGCAGCGTCCACAAACAAAAGGACGTTAGTACAAATAATGTACTAAGTATGTAAAGCATAATCAACATCGTAGTAGGAGCATAAGAAATAGAATAATATAGAAGAATCAGAAGGTAATAGAGCCATTTGTACCTCTAGTGGCCATCATCATATTTACTTACTTGTCTTTTATAGAGATCTTCCATTTCTAACGCTCACTCATGTATATATATACACATATATTTATTAGTATCATACCCGACCATGAAGGTTCAGTGTTTCACGTACCCGACCATGTCAAGGCTTGGTGTTATACATACCTGGCCCTACCAAGGCTCAAGGTTATCCGTACCCAACTGTAGAGGTGCGCGCGCGATAAGTATTATACCCGGCCATATATGCTCGGTGATTACAAAATAGTCATACATACTTAGACACGTATACATAAAAGTCCATAAGTATCATCAAAATCCTTACCATCATCGCTTTCGCTACATCTATCCGTAGAGAATCAACTATCATATTAGAGAGGTAGTAGAATCATGAAAGTATCGAGGATCATGAGCTTTAGTAACTTTAGAGATAGAGTCAATTGGAAGACATTATGGAACTCATGAAAGGGTATATAGCAAAGAAATCATGCCTTAATGAAAGAAGGGTTAGCCTTACATGCCTCTTGGTCTTCTTAACTACTTAACGTTCACCGTTGAAGCTTGAACAATCTACATTTAGAAGGATTCATACCATGGTTAAGCCTTAATGATACTCTTAAATTCAAACTAGAATAACTCGTGATCTAATGAAAATTGGGCAGCATTTTCCCTATTTCGTCAACTTCCACCGTATTAAAAAACAACCCCCAAACATCCATAATAACACCCACAATATCATAATCAAGTAATCACATTCCATTAAGCCTTCAAAATTCATTCTCGTGCTCACTTATACTAACAACTTCACACCCATTCTTAGCACATTTTCATACAATGCTTCCTCATCACTATTTCTAGCTTCCATAAAAATATTATACCCATATCATACTAACAATCATAACTCAAGTTAGCTTACTACTCAAAAACATCATAAAAGCTACATTTTTCCCCCATTTTCTACGTTCTTCTTCTACCCGAGTCGTTCAACAATCAGGCATTCATGATAAAATGAAATAAGCATAAAAAATAACTTTTTATCTCATGGGAATGTGCATTGGAGCAGCTATCAACTTATGTGAAAACTCTAGCTTCAATACTCAAGAATCTATTGCAGTCTACTAACCCTAGCAAGACTTCTAACACATAGGTACCTTGATTCTTGCCTCTTGATCTTTGTTCTTGTTATACCCCATATATTTATACGTTGAATTATCTGCAAGCAAATCGACTCAAGTTAAAGGCAGAATTATTTTCGGACATGAAATAGGAATTTTTAATTTTCAATTTTAATTAGAATATAAATTGTTGATAAATTTTATTTAGCGTAGAAATATTATTAGAGATTAGGGATTAATTAATTTTGATTAGATAATTAGGTAAGAATTAGTGATTAATTAAAATTAATTAGCCTAATTACTATGTGTGGGCCCCACCCGAATTAAAAAAAATAATAAAATAAAAATAAATAATGACTCAACAAAACATTTTTGGGTGAGTCATTAGGGGGCTGGGGACGTGTCACTATAAGGGAAACCATATATAAATATGGTTGAACAATGATCAAACAAGCATTTTCATTCATTCTTAGAATTGAAACTTAGGAGAAAAAAAAATACATATCTTCCATGGCTGCTCTCGGCCAGCCATGGATGGAGGAGAAAAAATATATATTGTTGCCATGTTGATCAATTTCAAGTGCAATACAAGTTCAAGGAGGTGATAGCAACATTGGATTTTAAGTTGGAGAAGAAAAAAACTGCGAAATTGGAGTAATTAAGAGTAGAATTTCCTCCGATTAAATTAAGGTAAGACCTTCTCATTTTATGGTATAATTGTATTAATGGTGTTATAACGGAAGGATTAAAATTGGATTGGATGAAATTGGAAGTAAGAAATTGCATGAAATCGTTGATATTAGGAGTTGTAGTTGTTATATGGAATTGTTGAGTTGAAAAGATTCAAAGTATGGTTAATGTTCACACGTTGTTGTTCGTGTTGTTGTAGTGTCATCGTTGATATGGCTTCTATATTCGAAGGAAAGAAGCGTATAACGTATTGTATATAAAGCGTATGTTCGTCCGTTTGGCGTATGATCTTAAATGTTAGTGATTTGGGTTGGAAAAGGATTAAGAAAGGTTATTGGATTGTTTGAGATGTTTATGAGTTGGATTGTAAAGAGTTGGTATGAATATTTCTATTATGGTCATTGTTGGTATTTGTGTTAACGGGAGAATAATTGGAAATTTGGGTTAGACGAATATATAGGGGATATGCTGCCCGATTTTCGTTAAGCCCTAACTAATGGATAGTCCTAAACGAGAATGTATAAGTTAAAGAATAAGTTCTATAGGCGGTTGGTTACAGATTTACAAACTAGAAAGTATAGTTACTAACGATAACGTTACTCTTATGTTAAATAGGCTTAAAAGAGCGACAAAACGAATGGTTTTGCGATTAGTCGTCAACAGGTATGTAAGGCCTATCCTTTCTTTCTTTTGGCATGTCCTAGATGTAAGTATGAAACTATTTGAGCTTTGGGGTAACTCTATTCATAAGTTCCGAGCATGTTTTATGATTCCTATTCATTTCTTGATATTGGATCCCTTATGATGATCGGGCTATTGCCCTCGAGTCTCTTATATGACTAAGTAAGTAAATGATGCATAAAAGTTCCTATTCCTAAAAGATTCTATGATGAATAATGTCATAACTTTTGTAAACTGACTCGGATTGACTTGATACATGTTTATGACTCCTGAGGCCTTCCTTAATATAGTTCTTAATGACGTTAGAGGAAACTTAACATGACTATCATTTTAATACTCGAGCGTTGATTAGTTTACTTATCTATTGAGTCTCAAAAGATGATTTATATGCATATGGTTTCTCGCACTCGCTCGTGCTTTACATTGTACTACTTCTTTCACCGAGTCCGGGCCGGGACATGTTCTCGTGCACGGCTTCATTGCATTATTCACCGAGTCCCTCACTAGAGGGCCGGGCACGTATATATATATATGATGATATGATGACATGATGATATGATGATATGGGGATGGCGGCCGGGATGGCATATGATGACTTTATTAAGCACCGGGTCCCTCGCTGGGTAGGGCGGGACACGTTATATGTATATGTATATGATGATTTTATTTACCGAGTCCCTCACTAGAGGGCCGGGACACGTTATATATGCATATGTACAGGATGATTATCTGGTTATGTCACCGAGTCCCATGATGGGCCGGGTATGGCATATGATAATGATAGGTATGACTTGCTTTACAAGGAACCTTGTACGGGATTTCTTGATTACCATATTGTCTCTACGAAATCTCTACTTCAGTTATGATGTTTCTTGATGTATTTCATGCTTTATATACTCAGTACATATTTCGTACTGACCCCCTCTCTTCGGGGGGCTGCGTTTCATGCCCGCAGGTACAGATGCTCGATTTGATGATCCTTCCGCTTAGGACTTCCACTCATGTTTGTCTTGGAGTGCTCCGTTGTTCGGAGCATAGACTTTTTGGCACGGATCTGGCGATATATGTGTATGTTTACTCGGGGGTACGGCGGGGCCCGTCCCGTCATATGTTCGTTGTTACTCTTAGAGGTCCGTAGACATATGTGTGGGTTGTGTATAAGTCTGTTCGGTATACATACGATGTGCTATGGTATGATGTCCATCCGTAGTGGCAGCCTTGCCGGCTTAAATATGACATGATATTGATGTGTAGTTGCAGCCTTGTCGGCTTGCGTATCATTTTATGATTTGATCAGTTGTGATTCCTCAGGAGACAGTTTATCTGAATATACATATATGATGACGCTATGGACTTTCGGAGTTCTTTTGTAAAGTTCCATATTGTCGTAGTTTCAGTTTGACTATATTTAATAGGTACGTATACGGGTGTCCAGGTCGGGCACCAGTCACGGCCTACGGGGTTGGGTCGTGACAGTTCTCTCTTGGGTTGGAGTGGAATATGCTTGGAGAAGGGTTTGGAGCTCTCAAGACTTGTGGAAATATGAAAAATGAAATAAAAGAATAAGGCCAGCTATTTATACAAAAAAATAAAAATCTGCCCGATGGATTTATACTGTTACACCCCGTAGTTTCGTACGTGGAAATTTATAAGTGTTGGAAGTTCTAAGTATGGATACTGGAGTTCCCTTCAAGGATATATGATATTATATGAACTAATTCTATGGTCATGATGATTTACGTTCATATAATAAGCTATGGAAAACTCCGGGACCAAGCAAATCGAAGAAAATAAATTTGTCGAAAACATGGAAAAAAAAAAGTTGACAAAATTTTGGATCAAATTTGGAGGGGTATATCTCTAGGTATATCATGAGTTTTAAGGTGTTTCAAAAGCCTAAGGTGATGTTCGTCGAGTCTAGTATCCAACGCAATAAACCGTTCGTCAACGCGACATCAGAGCAGGGAGTTATGGGCATTTTAAAACGGACAGTCAGAGGGATCTGAACCTGGGCGGAAAATCCGGAAAGTTCACTTAAAAAGGTCCAACAATTTCGGCCCAATGGAGCCTAAACTGACCCATACACCCATAAATACCCCTCTAACTCATCATTTTTTGCCATTCTCTCATCCCCACACTTCCAAAGAGTTCTTGAGAGTTTTTAAGGGTTCCATAACCTTCCACAATCTTTCGTAATCTTCCATAATCTCCCATAATTTTCCACAATCTCCCATAATCTTCCATAACCTTCCACAACCTTCCTTTACCTTCTGTAACCTTCCATAATCTTCCATAACCTTCCAAACCTTTCCATATTATCAAGAGAGAAGATCAACATCAAAACCCCAAGGATAATCCATGGAAGGTAATTGTTCTTGTTTCTCTTCAAGGTGGTGATAAACTTGATCTTGGAAAGAGTTGAATAAAGTGAAGTTCTTCTACTATAAGGTATGTTCTTCCTATTATTTACTCGATTGAGATGATGTAAAGGTTTAGCAATTGTTAGAGAGGAAAGAATCATAGTAGAAAAATCATAAAGTGTTGAATTGAAGTTGATGGCCATGAGGTGAATTTGAAAAAGAATTTTGGATTAATTTTGAGATTAAATTGAATATAATTCTTTGATTATGGCATTATGGATGCTGTTATGGTTGGTTTGACAATTGGAGAAACATTGTGTGGGATGTTTTATGGAATATATTGGTATTGATATTGTTGCTGATGTTATTGGTATTGTTTGGGAGTTGTTTTGGTATTTGGAGGAGGTAAAACATATAGGGGAGATGCTGCCCGAATTTCGGCAGATTCTAAAAGGATTTCATTTGTATGCTTGAGACAAGTGTATGATGTTGAGCTTAATGATAATATGGATGGTTTATGTGTCTAGTTGTGAGCTTGGAAGAATAAACGTTGAACGACTAAGGCAACCGAAAGGTATGTTAAGGCTCGTCCCTTTCTTTCAAAGGCATGATTCCTATGTTATGATTCCATAAATGTTTTCATAACCTCCTTGTTTTCAAAAGCTAGAAGTTTATGACTCTTAAAGATTTTTACGATGTTAAATGTAAAATGTTCTATGATGATTGTAACGATGATGATGATCCTCTTCTAGAAACTCCGAAGCTATGATTTGAGAGCATTATGAGATTATTGAGCCATTCCATGAATCGCTTGATATTACTTATTGTTGATGGTCTCACCTTATTCCATTCGTTCCTTCGAGGTGAGATATAGCGAAGATAATGATTCTATTTTCAGTGCGACCTAAGTTCATGATTATCGAGACTCCTGTGACATCGTCGATTTCATTTTACGATTGTTGATCCTTCAAGGAATGATATAGTGACAATGGTAATGCTAATGATGATGTTGATTTCATTTATGTATTTTTATGTGTATGTATGTATGCACGCATTGCATCCCACTGATCAGCTGGGGACAACACCGAGCCTACATGGCCGGGTAAGATAACACCGACCTTATATGGCCGGGTAAGATAACACCGAGCCGACATGGCCGGGTAAGATAACACCGAGCCGACATGGCCGGGTAAGATAACACCGAGCCTACATGGCCGGGTAAGATAACACCGAGCCTACATGGCCGGGTAAGATAACACCGAGCCGACATGGCCGGGTAAGATAACACCGAACCGACATGGTCGGGTAAGATAACACCGCGCCTATATGGTCGGGTAAGATAACAGCATGTAAGATGCTATATCTATCACCGCGCCTTAACGACCAGACAAGATATTATATATGGAAATGTCTCTTTTTTTTAAAAAAAAAAGCTAAGCATGCACGACATTCACCTTAAAAGGGCATTCAGAGGCACCGGTTGATCGCTTTTATATTACTTTATCTTCATACGTTCATTATATTATTTTTCATGTTCGGTATCTCTTACTATGTTACTATTCATGCCTTACATACTCAGTATATTGTTCGTACTGACGTCCCTTCTTGTGGATGCTGCGTTCATGACCGCAGGTGTATATAGACGAGACAAGGATCTTCCATAGTAGGCTGCCTTCAGGTACTAGTTCTGATTGGTGAGCTCCACTTCTTCCTGGAGCACTGCCGAGTCTAGATATATATATGTATGATTTTTTTTTCTAGGTATGTCGGGGGCCCTATCTCGACTTGTATACTTCAGTCATGTTCATAGAGGCTTTGCAGACAGTTCCTGTGTACAGCCTAGTCATAGTGTGACGATAATAATGTCGGTATCGTAGGTCTGATGTACATATACTTATGCATGATATTATATTCGTATTTATCCTCTTGATCCTATTATTTCCATTTGAGACACGAAGGATGTAAGTTATAAGTTAGTTCGCTCGATTTTCGTAAGGTGTCGGGTGCCAATTACGCCTTACTAAGGGTGGGGTGTGACCAGTTGGTATCAGAGTTGTTCTGTCCTAGGGTTGTCTGTAAGCCGTGTCTAGCGAGTCTCGTTTTTGTGGGTGTGATGCCGCCACACTTATAAATGAGGAGGGTAAGGCATTTAGGAATGATTGACCTTATTTTCTTATCTTAGATCATGCGATGAGCCCCAAGTCATAGGAAATGAACTTCCTTGTACTAACCTTGATTTCAGCGGAAGAATGGTGTTGGCAAAGGAAGTGGATGATGATATTGGGAATACAGTGGTATGTCACTTTGCTGAAACTAGGTCATCAAAATGTGCATCTTCTATGAGAATGAATTAGTCATAATAAAGATAAGCTGATGCAACGTACGTTGCGGCTCATTAAGGCTTCTGAGACTGAGTCTGTCGAGATGGCGTCATATCGGTTGTATGATGTAGCGGCTAACTGGTATGAGTCGTGGGAGCTGTCGAGGGGCGAGGATGCTCCTCCCGCAGTGTGGGACGAGTTTGTGGAGGCCTTTCTTGGCCACCGCCTCCGGAGAGATGCGGCGAGCCGAGTTGATAGATTCTGAATTTGAGGCAGAATGGCGAGTGTTCGGGCATGGCCTCGAGTTTGATTCATTAGCCAGATACGCACCCACTATTGTAGCCGATATGACTGACAGGATGCATCGATATGTGATGGGGTTGGATTATTATCTGGTTGATAGTTGCCTGATAATGGCTTCCGAACCCGGTATGGACATTGCTCGTGTACAAGCATATGCCCAGGGGATGGACGATCGGCACAGAGGGCGTCATCCCGACAGAGAGCATGATAGGGGCCAGCCTAAGAGGGCTAGATCGACTGGATATTCTGGGGAGTTTCGGGCGGGCGCCCTCGAAAAGTATCGGGTATTCTTCTCGGCCCGAAGACGGAGTGCACCCCCACGGTTCCCGGGTAGGAGATTTGACAGCCCAGGGTATTCAGGGGCCGGTCAGAGCTCTAGGGCTTCGGGCTCACGGATGTATAGGAGTTCAGGACAGACGGGGCCATCTATGCCTCAGTGCTCTCAGTGTGGCAGGCGCCATTCGGGGGAATGCCGTCTTGCTGCAGGTGCTTGCTTTGCTTGTGGCTGTCAAGGCCATGTTACGAGGGAGTGTTCGTACAGAGGTGGTTCAGGTGGGGCAGCCCAGCCTACTGGGTCAGTTGCTGGTTCGTCTTCTTCCGTGGCCATGCGCCCTATGGGGCAGGGTACGCCGACACCAGCAGGCCGCGGTAGAGGTCGCGGCGGAGTTCCCGGTTCTAGCGGTCCTTCGAACCGCCTATATGCGTTGGCCAGTAGACAGGATCAGGGGACGTCACCGGATGCGGCTACAGGTATATGAACCCTTACTGGAATTTATATTTTTATGTATGTGTATTTGTTGTATGAATGTTACTTAATAGCGGCAAGTAGAAGTCCGGAGGCTGATAACCAAATATTTTTAAGTAACGACGATTAAGGTGTGTCCATCACCATTGGGGATCTGGAAGTCTAGGATGGGAAGCAGTCAGATCCATAGGTGGAAAAAAATAGATGAATATTTAGGATTGAAAGAGAGCTAAGACAGTAATTGTGTTATGAGAGCGTGCATGAAATTTGTAAAACTTCAACTTACCCCGGATTATGTGATGAAGGTCGTGCGGTGAGGTGGACGTCATCATACTAGCATTAAAGCACCCTATTTTAACAAAAGTTTCGAGGTTAAGCGTGCTGGGGTGAGAGAAATCTTAGGATGGGTGACCCCCTGGGAAGTGTTCTGAAAGTTTTATAAATTTGGACAAAAGGGGGCCAAATGGGAAGCTAGAGTAGTCTAAGGGTAATTAGAGTGTATGGAGTGGGCGGAAACCTTAAGAGGTCGCGTAGGCCTAGACGGACTAGATCGGTGAATAGAAAGAAAGTGCATCACAGCTTTAGAATTAGGGGGAAATTGAATAGTGATGGAAATATTTTGTAAGCGAGATGGTAGAAATTATATGTTTACGTGTGTATATAATATTCTATACATGGCTATATCAGCGGATATGTGTGTCCCGGCAACCAATGTGGCGGTATGTAGGAGGTATTAATCGGACAGGGTACTGAGGTGCAGGCGAAGAGAAAAAAATGAATGGTACAAATGTTACAGGGCAATCTAATGCAGTTTACGATGGGATAAGTTTGGGAAGTACTAACATAAGGATATTTGGAAAAGAAAGAAAGTGAGTAGAAGGACGGCAAAGGGGGCAGAATGTCGGAGTAAAAGTGCCGCCTAGTTGAGATTGGAAAATGCGGACATAGGGCAAAAATATAATCAGGTAATAGTATAAGTGCATTGAAAGGGGGAAGCGGGTGCGAGAAATGCAAGTGAGGTAGAGACAAATAACACCACAAAATATTGGATACGGATACCCGGGCTGTGTAAGATTCTTTGCCGAGACAAGACAGTAAGACCCAAAAGCCAGTAAGAAGGGTAGACGCTAGGATGATAATTAAGATAGTGCTGAGAATTAATTGTAGAGGCTACAAATGATATGACATTAGAAAGTGGAGGTTTAAAGGAGAATACGACAAGAGAACGATAACGAGTAACTTGCGGAAACGTTGTGAAGGGTAGTACTATTGTGCTGGAATAATGGCTGGGATGTGAGCAATAAGGTTGTTCGCTAATAATACTACAACCTAGGAAGAAGTAGGGGAGAAAAATAGAAAACCTCCTATAGTAAGAAGTGGGAACATCAAAGGAGTAAGCAAAAGAAGGAAAAGAGTGTAACCGGATAGCTACAAGCAAATGTTCGGACGGAAGGAAAGTGTGAGGTAGAACGAATCAGGAGGAGGAAAAGCCGTGATTAAGATTGAATGTAGGTTATACAAGTCGTATGAGAGTAGTTATGTTACCTATGGACATTTATGTGCTAGAGGTAAGACCAAGCAAATATTTAATGAGAAGAGTTTGGATTCCGTAATAATATATGGTTACGAGATTTTGGATACATTGAGGAAAGATGTAAAGAGGGTTTAAGCTAAATTATCGAGATAGAATTAGCACTGAGGACAAACAGGACATGGCTATGGTTGGACCAAAGATCTATTCCGATACCGGTTGTAAGGAAAGAAAGGCGTAGACAAAGTGAGACAGACTTAAGGATTAGTGAAACCATGCTAAGGCGTTTTGGGCTAAATTGAGCACCTTCGCATACTCTTGTAAAGATTGCTATGCAATGTGTGACCAGGAGGTTGAGAGCAAGATCTGAGTGAAGGGACAATAGAAGAGTTTGAATTAAAGATAAAGAAATAACATGAGACAATGTGCCTAGAATGTTACAAGTTGAGCAAAGAGGATTATAAGATGATTTAAGCAAGATGATTGGAGCTAGCTGGTTACTAAAGAGGGTGAATCTATACGTCAACTTCTTTCTAATTATATCATTGCGATAATAGTTAAAGCGAGGGAACGGCTATTAGTGACTCGTAAACGATGAAATCATATGACGACCAATGACGTCGACACTTAGAATCCCAAATTGGCGTGTGGGTATGATTGAAGATAATCCCCATGAAAGGTGTAATGTGTGATCCCACAAGAAGGGAAAGTTTAACCCGAGACATAGGGGACCTTATTACATGTTTGCAAGGCAAGAAAGGTGCGTACTAAAGATGTGGCCTTCTTAAGGTATTATGACGGAATAATGACGGAAAGGAGATGACTTGAGAAGCTGAAGAGGAGGTAAAGAAGAAATGCTATCGATAGATGAGATTGCATACTATGGCAATAAAGGAAACCCCCCCCAAGATCCTTATACGACTTTATAAGACTAGTTGAACATTCGAGGACGAATGTTCTAAAGGGGGGAAGGATGTTATATCCCGTATTTTTTATGTCGGGATAATCCGAGTCAACCACGATAAGTTAGGGACAAGACTATTCCAGAATACGAAGTCGAGACTTTAACTACGATTTTGTTTTAAGACATGAGTTGCTTATGATTTTGTGGCATGAAATATTAAGGAAATTTGGGGTCAAAAGTTATTTTAGGAAAGTAATTGGTTCATGAAAAAGAAAAAAAAAAAATAGAAGGCATGTGGCCGGCCACGGACGTGGGCCATGGCCACATGGATGGTTAATATATGGGAGTAAAAGATGACTAATTAGTCATCTTCATCATTTCCACACCTAGAAAAATCAAGAAGCTTGGAGAGAAAACCAAAGGGGCCATTTTTGGCCAAGCTTGAACCAAGCAAGACCAAGGAAAAAGTGATCAAAAAATTATTTTTCTCAAGCAATTCATGTCACGACCCAACCCCGTAGGCCGTGACTAGTGCCCGAGCTGGGCACCCAAACACATTCATCAAATCCGAATCACATACAGATGGCTTATGCGCATACAAATATCAGACGCTGTCTCAGATTATCTCAAACTGTCTCAAACACATCTCAAACACAAACATATATATATCGAGAAGCCGCAAGGCTATCAAATGGCGCAACGGCCCAAAACATATGCAAATGCAAGCCGACAGGTCGCTGGGCGAACGGGATCGCCCGTAACATATATCATACGAACACACACACGTGCGAACAGGCACAACCCACACATATACGTCCCTACGGACCTCTAAAACGGATCACGAATCATATGACGGGATAGTGGCCCCGCCCTACCCCCGAACAAACTAATACATATGCAAATAACGAATATATACTAAAATGTGGGCTCCGGAATAAAGCGGAGCACTCCAAACGCGAGGAATAGGTGTCCTAGACCGGCGGATCACCGAACCGTACGTCCGTACCTCGCGAGCATGAAACGCGGTCCCCGAAGAAAGGGGGTCGACGGAATATACCGAGTATGCAAGCGAGAAGATATAGTAAAAAAAATCTGGGTCATAATCGAAACAGAAGTACAGAAAGTAAGTACATACCCAGATACCAAAATGTTTATTTTCAAAATACAAATTATGCATAGGGCTCAGAAAATATGGTCGCCCGCCCGTCATTGGCGCCATAACACAGCATAACACCAGAAAGTTTCAAATCTCCATATCTCCGTCACACATCATAACACATCATAACGCCATAGCACGACAAGATAACACCAAATGAGCGGAACCGGCCCTCAGCGAGGGGCTCGGTGAACCATAACACAAGATAACACCGGAGTATAACATAGTGCGCACGACAACATAACCGGCCCGGACTCGGCGAAAGATACAACGAGAATGCACGAGCAGAGTCGTGAGTAACCATATGTATAAAATCATTATCATAGACTCAAAAGATAAGTAAGATGACCATACTTGGAAATCGGGATAATAGCCATACCAAATTCTTTCAAAAGTCATCAGGGTTACATAAAGGAGAGTCGCGGGACCCACGGACGGGTGTTGACCCGAGCCGGGCCCGCCTATGGAAAACATACTCATCATACGCCATAAAATCTCCTACGAACATATCGAGGCAATCCGATCCTTTCTGTGAAAGTTACGGTCGTTCGTAGTTACGGAACTCTTTAAAAACAAAACTTTTTATGCAACATTTGAAAATCAATTATTCCAAAGACATAAGGGCCAGTATTTCATCACATCAAACATACTAATACCAAGAAACAAATAAGAATCATAGACATGCTCGAATTGCGAGAATAGAATTTCCTCGAGGCTCGTGTCATAGCCTATTTGTAACTAAGGCATGCCAAAAGGAGGAAGGGTTGAGCTTTACATACCTCGTCCGCTCTCAAAGCTAATCCAACTCAAGCTAATCCCAACCTACATCTCGGGCTCACCAAGGTCTACACAACGTCAACGGATATCGAATATTAGCTATAGGCATTTAGGCATTCAATTCCAAACTAGCACTTAATTCTACAGAAATTTTGGCAGCATTTCCCCTGTAAATAGACCAACCCCGAGAATTTAACTCGGCCAAATCAACAACAACAACACCAACAACCAAACTAGCAACATCAATAATCAAGTCGAAATGCATTCTAACATTAAATACTCTTTCTACATAATCCAACAACATTCATTATATTCAATTCAACGACTTACATTCAAGCTAACATCAACACGCATACATTCCAATACTAACCCGAACCCATACCAACAATATTCAAGGACATTTCAAACAATTCACAGAACATTTTAAACATCCCAAACAACACCCCAACTTACCCGAAAACTGCCCAAACCCGAGAACCACATCCATAACACATCCCTCACTCCCAAATCATGATTTGCACCAACAATCCACACTCTAACAATGTCATTCTCATAAATATAAAAATTACATTAAATGCACACAATCCTCCAAATCAGCCCATACAATTACAACATCGATCTTGAGTCATTAAACTCTCATTTCCAACATAGAATCCACATAACAACAACAACCAAAACTCTAAGAGAATTAATTCATTCTTTGCCACACATGAGAGGCTACGTTCGGCCAACATACCCACATACAAAGTTCATGATTTCCATTCATTTCAACACATTACAACAACTAAACATGCTACATAGGACTTAGTTCATCACTCCTACACAACACACACATCACACGACACATACCAAACACACGGCCTCAACTCTAACATACCATATTTCATGATTTTCATCCATTTTGGCATACTAAAACATGCATACATCATTCATAACACATGAAATAAGATTAAATCTTACCTTTCTTCTTCAACTTCACAACTAGGCTAGGGTTTGCGATTGACAAAACGGATGGTTTGTTCACTCCAACAACACTTCCACGTTACCTAGGGACCTCCAATTAGTGGATTTGCACGAAGGAAATATTTTTGGGATGGCTAATTTTGGACTTCTATTTTCAAGGTTCTTGGCCGAATGGCCCTCTTGTTGTTCATCCAAATTCTCTTTTTTTTTTCTAAGGGTTGAGTGAAGAAAGATGACTTAGTAGTCATCTTTTATGCTCCCACATGAATTATACATGTGTCCATGTCCCACACATGTGTTGGACCAATTAAAATTGGCCACAAAATGTGTGGGAACCACTTCCACACCACACGGCCAACATGGCCAAGAATGCATGATTTGCAACTTTCAATTATTCCACTTTTGGGACCAAATTTTCCTAAATGTTCCATGCCAACAAATTCATGAACAACTTATGTCTTAAAACAAAATCAAAGGTCAAAAGTCCCGACTTTGTATCCCGGAATGATTTTGTCCCTTACTTACCATAGTTAATCCGGATTGTCCCAATGTACAAAATATGGGATATAATAATTCAACTCCTTAGAAGGTGAATAGCAACATGGAGGGGTTGTTGGAGTAGCAAGAACAAGAATTAGTTCAAGAACAAGCCCTAACTAAGTTGAAGAACCAAGTGAAGAAGGTAAGGTTTAATCTTCATTTTTATATATTATGCATGGTTTGTGTATGTTGTGAAGTGTAGAAATGAATGAAATTCATGAAAGTGTGGAGTTGATGTTATGGCCGTATGTATGGTGTTGGAGCCGTGTATATGTAATGTGTGTGGGAGTGATGAATTGATTCTATTTAGCATGTTGGTTGTTGTAGTGTGTTGAAATGGATGGAAATCATGAAATATATGTGTGTGTGATGGTGGCCGAATGTAGGTCATCTTGTGTGACAAGGAATGAACTAGTTTTATTTAGTGTTTTGGTTGTTGTTATAGATTCCATATCGAAATGAGAGTTTAATGATTCAAGTTGATGTTGTAAGTGTTGCGGGCTGATTTGGAGGTTAATGTGCATTTAATGTAATTTTTATATTTAAGAGAATGACATTATTAGAGGGTGGATTGTTGGTGCAAATCATGAATTCGGAAGTGAAATGTGTTGTTATTGTGGTTCTCGGGTTTGGGGATAATTTCGGGTAGTTGGTACATTGTTTGGGTTGTTTGAAATATTGTGTGAATTGTTAAAGTGTTTTTGAATATTGTTTGAATGGTTTCGGATTAGTAATTGAACGTATTCATGAATATTGCTTTGAATGTAAGTGGTTGGAATATAATGAATGTTGTTGAATTATGTTAGGGTTGTAATGTTAGAATACGTTGAGAATTGATTATTGATGTTGCTAGTATGTTGTTGGTATGGTTGTTGATGAAATTGGTTTTTGAATATTGTTTGAATGGTTTCGTAGATTAGATTCAATTCCTAACGTACGAGTAATGTTAGTATTTAATGACGTTGTTGTAGATGCCGAGACTTAGTTTGGATTAGCTTAGGGAGCGGACAATATAAAGCCCTAATGTTGTTGAATTATGTACTAAAGGGTTTCTAATGTTAGAATACGTTTAGAATTGATTATTATTGCTAGTATGTTGTTGGTATGGTTGTTGATGAAATTGGCCGACGTGAATTCTCGGGGTTGTTATTTACCTCTTGAGCCTCGAGTAATGTTAGTAATAAATGGCCGGGCAAATGTATAAAGTTTTGTTTCTAAAGGATCTTATTTACCTCTTGAAAAATGTACGTGGCCTTTATCTTGTATGATTGGATTTCAAAGCACATATAAAGTTTTGTTTCTAAAGGACCGGTCTAAAAATGTACGTAACTTTCATGAAACGATTGTTAAAAATGATTCTATAACGTATTATGACTTAACTTTCGTGGGCGGCTCGGATTGGTTTGATGCACATCCGTGGGCCCCGATATTTTCTTTTGTACAGTCCTAATGACTTTGTTTTTTTAAAGAACTTAACATGATTTCCGTTTTTACTCTCGAGCGTTGACTACTTATCTATCCATGAGTCCGGAATGATGATTTGTGTGCATATGGTTTCTCACTACGTGCTTCCTCCGTAGAAAGATAATTGAATGAGCGTGATACGTGCTTCCTCAAAAGAAATTGAATTGACAATCATGTTGTTGCTACATAATTTAAACTCACGTTGATAGTGTTGTATCCCGTATTTTTGAGCGTCGGATTATTTGTAAGCGAGGTGGGGCCCACACATCGAGACTTTTTTGAAACATCTAAAAATTCATATGAATCACATATGTGAAGTTGAACACAACTCAAGGAGGACCCTTGGGCCAAATCAAAGTAGAAGCCCTCCAAACGAATATCTTTAAGAAAACGTTTTCGGGTGACCTGACTTCGAGGAGCAAAAACGATATTATAAGTTTGGAATTTGGAAAAATATCAAGAAATAGAAGTTGTAGATAATTGAATTAGCTTTCCAACCATAGGTCGTGGGCCAATAGGTGACATCGGAATAAGGAGATATGGACATTTTAAGGCAGAAAGGTCGAGATGAACAAGTGAATTCGGCCCAACCCGATTTCAATTCGGGTCAGGCCCATTTCTATTGTCATATAATGAAAAATTTCGGTCTTCTCTCCACATTTCAGACCAAAACACACCCATAAAATTTTAGAACATTCTAGAGAGAGAAAGGGAGGAGAAATTTAGAGAGAAATCAATTTTGATCAAAATCTAAGCCCCGAATCGCGAAGCTCATGAAGAGAAAAGTGTTGTACGTCGCGTTGCCTTCAATTTGAGCTAAAAATCAGCCAAGAAGAAGATTGTTGAAGTGGTTGCTGCATAATTAAGGTAATAATAAGGTCCCTTTTTCATTGTTAATAAGTTTATTTAGAGTTTTAACGGATTAGAACGGAGAAAATAGCGTTATAAACTTCTTGTTGTTTTGTTGGGATTTATGGATTAAGGGGCTGTTTTAGGTGGATTAAATGGATGAAGTTAGTTGAGTTATGATGTATAATAATTGTTGATATTGTTGTTGATGTTTTTGATAAGTTGTTGTTCTTGAATTTGGGAGAATAAAGTGTATAAAGATATTGTATACAAAGCGTATATCGGGCTGTTTTGTAACAATATTTGGGGCTGTTTTATGTAATTTTCGTGGCTGTTTTGTAACCATATTTTGGGGCTGTTTTACATAATTTTCGTGGCTATTTTGTGACAATATTTAGGAGCTGTTTAGTATGATATTTGTGGCTGTTTTGCGATGATATTTTGGGGACCTGTTTTATGGTTGTTATGGACAGTTTTGTGGGCTGGAATATCGGAGGATTGGCTGTAGTTATTGTTGTCATATTATGGATATACGGAAATAAAGAAGTGTATACAAGCATTAGTATCCGAATGTATATTGGGCTGTTTTGGGAGTAGTTTAAGAATGAATTTAATTCTAGTTTGATATGAAATTGTTGGTATTGTTGTTGGTATGGTTGTTGATATTTTGGCCGAGTTAAAATCTCGGGGATGTTGTATGTATAGGGGAGATGCTGCCCAAATTTCTGTAGACAAGTATTGGTTAAGACTGAATTCTTAAAGCCTTATAATTAATATTTGATAAATGTGACCAATTGTAGATTTTGGAGGAAACGGGATTTGAATTTGGACAAGCGTAAAAGGCAAACAAGGTATGTAAAAGCTCCACCTTTCCTTCTCTTGGCATGTCCTAAGAGTAATAGGCTTGAATTCGGACCTCGAGGACGACTCTACTCTTCGGAATCCACGTCCAAATTTGCCCCTTTTTCATTCAGTGGAATTGAACTAGTTAAGTTGTAAATGATTAGAAAAGTCGTCTAAATATCTAGAACTTGTACAAATGGAATCCGACTATCTTAAAACTCTTATTAGTGACGTCATGAAGTTTAATATACGTAATTTGTGTACGCCATCTTGTTTGACCCGAGGTGGGCCCACTATTCTCGGACTTTTCTTTATTATTCCGTTTGACTTGTTTTTAAGTAAAAATCCAAAGAAAACCCTGGCTACTCTTCTAACTACTATATGATAGTCGTTTTATTTATTTTATTGAATCTCGTAATATGTTTGAAATATGAAAACGATTTTAGAAAGATTATTTTGACACAAACCGTTCCGACATCCGTGTGGCATACACTATGATTATCGCTCAATTTCTTTTATATGATTTGTCATCTGAATTACGCTATCGAGTTTCGTAAATGTTTTGTATTTTGATATGTACAAACAATCCCAGAAGTTTTAATTTGATATAATCCCTCGCGACATCCGAAAGGTACGTACAATGACTATCATCTGATTTCTTTTCTAAATGACCTCTCGTTCGGATTATTCTATCGAGTCTTTGTAAATATTTTATGATGCATATAGTTTCTCACTACTCCACTCGTGGATGCCTCAATGCTTCCTTCACTGAGCCCGGGCCAGGATATGTTATCACGCGTATTCCATCGCATTGTTCGCCGTGCCTCGGTGTGAGAGGGGGGCGGTATACATGTACATGGGTTGTGGAGTATGCCGTGCCATGTACACTTTGATATGATATGATATGATATGGCCATCGATATGCTATGATATGTGCACATTCCGATATGTTCCGATATGTTGTGGCGCCGGTGTCGGGGGCGACCACTTTCTCGTTTATCGAGTCCCATAATGGGGCCGGCTATGGCATATTTTCTCGTTATGCATTTGCCTATGTTTTATGAGTAAGCACTTCGATACTCCGGCCATTGCGGTTATGTTTTGTATCCCTCGTTCAGTTATGATTCGTTTGTCGTATTTTATGCTTTACATACTCGGACATATTCCGTACCGACCCCCTGTTCTTCGGGGGCTGCGTTTCATGCCGCGCAGGTACACCCGTATGACTAGAAGACAATATAGAAGATGTTCCAGCGGCATTGGCAAGCTCTTTTTTTCTCCCGGAGTGCTGCCGAGTCAAAGTGTGTATGCTATGTGTTTCGGTTATCTCGTTAGAGACTTTGCGAGACGAGTCATGAGTTCAAAGACATCGTTTTGTATCCGGCTCCATCAGCCCGATATGTCGTTCGTATTATGTAATAAATTCCATGTATTTTAGATTCTCGTTTGATTTGAAAATTTCAAAAAAAGTATTTCCGAAAACCATTTCCGAAGTTGTCATTTGTGTTTGATTAAGAGTCTCAGGAGTTATGTCTGTAATAAGAGTCCGTGGGTTCGCTCGGCTCCGAGCATGGGGTCGGGTGCCCATCACACCCTAGTAAAATCAGGGTGTGACAAAGTGGTATCAGAGCAGGTCTGTCCTAGGGGTTGTCTGCAAAGTCGTGTCCAGTAGAGTCCTGTTTATGGTGTGAAGCGCGCCACATCTATAAACAGGAGGCTACGGGGCATCTAGGAATTGTTGACCTTCTTTTCGTCTTAGATCGTGCGATAGAGCCCCGTTATAGGAAGTGAGTTTCCTTATTAACTTTTAACTTCAGCAGAAGAGTGGTATCGACGGAGAAAGTAACTAGTGATATTGGGGGTTACAAAGCACACGGAGGTAAGTAAAGGTACGAAAAATATATGTCGGGTAAGATGTTGAAGTACGATTGAAATACAAGTCAAGCCTAAAGGAAGGTGAACAAGGTATGTTCATCACTCTCGTGTCGTTATTGATATTGGGAGCCCTGAGCGGCTGTGATATGATAATACATGATATGATATGATACGATATGATATGATACGATATGACATGATACGATATTCTACGAGATGACATGATATGATATGACATGGAAAAATATGGTACGAAATGTATACAAAGGCCCGGATGGCTGAATATGTCGTATGACCATGTGTTTTGTAAGACATTGTTGATATTTGCCGGGTACATATTTTGAATAGAAAGAATAGTAAGAGAGGTTCCGCCAAAATTGTTAATAGGGATATTTAGTCAGATATGTCGAAAAGGGGGAAAGAAAATATCGTAGGTAGACAATAAATGAGATGCGCTGTTCGGAGGAGTTATGGATTTGGGTATGGCGTGAAAAAAATGATTATGGGAAAGACGGTTAGCAAACAAAATCGAGACGAATGACATTCGATGTTTAGTAGAAGTAAAGTCTGTTGGAGGATTTAGAGACAGCCGACAATCGATTTTGCGAAAAATTATTATGTAGGGATGGTGAGTGGAGATCTAAGCAGGATAATACCCGAAACACTTATATGTAATGACGATGAAGGTATATTTGTTACTATTGGGAATCTGAAGGTTAGGACGAAAGATGAATATTGTGGGATAAGAAGGGTAAAACAAAGAAATATGGAAAAAAGGGATGTGCTATGAAAAGTCTCGAAATCTGTAGGACTTCAATTTGCTCCAGAATATGTAATAAAGGTCATGTGACGAAGCTGACACGATTACACTGGCATTAGAGCATCGTTTTTTATCCGAGTTCTAAGGTTAAGCGTGCTAGGACCAGAGCAATTCTAGGATGGGTGACCTCCTGGGAAGTAAACAAAAATTTTCACAAGTATAGGAATAAGGGACGAATGGAAAGAAAGTAAGTACGAAAAAGGGGATAACAATTGTAACGTTTGGAAAATTTTGAAGGAAAGAAAGAGACCTCTCGAAGTATAACTATATGAGGGACCCTCCCGAAGTATCATAACACCCCATGAGGCCAGTTGAACATTCGAGGACGAATGTTCTAAAGGGGGGGAGGATGTTATATCCCGCATTTTCAGAGCATGAGCGTGATACGTGCTTCCTCAAAAGAAATTGAATTGACAATCATGTTGTTGCTACATAATTTAAACTCACGTTGATAGTGTTGTATCCCGTATTTTTGAGCGTCGGATTATTTGTAAGTCGAGGTGGGGCCCACACATCGAGACTTTTTTGAAACATCTAAAAAGTCATATGAATCACATATGTGAAGTTGAACACAACTCAAGGAGGACCCTTGGGCCAAATCAAAGTAGAAGCCCTCCAAACGAATATCTTTAAGAAAACGTTTTCGGGTGACCTGACTTCGAGGAGCAAAAACGATATTATAAGTTTGGAATTTGGAAAAATATCAAGAAATAGAAGTTGTAGATAATTGAATTAGCTTTCCAACCATAGGTCGTGGGCCAATAGGTGACATCGGAATAAGGAGATATGGACATTTTAAGGCAGAAAGGTCGAGATGAACAGTGAATTCGGCCCAACCCGATTTCAATTCGGGTCAGGCCCATTTCTATTGTCATATAATGAAAAATTTCGGTCTTCTCTCCACATTTCAGACCAAAACACACCCATAAAATTTTAGAACATTCTAGAGAGAGAAAGGAGGAGAAATTTAGAGAGAAATCAATTTTGATCAAAATCTAAGCCCCGAATCGCGAAGCTCATGAAGAGAAAAGTGTTGTACGTCGCGTTGCCTTCAATTTGAGCTAAAAATCAGCCAAGAAGAAGATTGTTGAAGTGGTTGCTGCATACTTAAGGTAAGAATAAGGTCCCTTTTTCATTGTTAATAAGTTTATTTAGAGTTTTAACGGATTAGAACGGAGAAAATAGCGTTATAAACTTCTTGTTGTTTTGTTGGGATTTATGGATTAAGGGGCTGTTTTAGGTGGATTAAATGGATGAAGTTAGTTGAGTTATGATGTATAATAATTGTTGATATTGTTGTTGATGTTTTTGATAAGTTGTTGTTCTTGAATTTGGGAGAATAAAGTGTATAAAGATATTGTATACAAAGCGTATATCGGGCTGTTTTGTAACAATATTTGGGGCTGTTTTATGTAATTTTCGTGGCTGTTTTGTAACCATATTTTGGGGCTGTTTTACATAATTTTCGTGGCTATTTTTGTGACAATATTTAGGAGCTGTTTAGTATGATATTTGTGGCTGTTTTGCGATGATATTTTGGGGACTGTTTTATGGTTGTTATGGACAGTTTTGTGGGCTGGAATATCGGAGGATTGGCTGTAGTTATTGTTGTCATATTATGGATATACGGAAATAAAGAAGTGTATACAAGCATTAGTATCCGAATGTATATTGGGCTGTTTTGGGAGTAGTTTAAGAATGAATTTAATTCTAGTTTGATATGAAATTGTTGGTATTGTTGTTGGTATGGTTGTTGATATTTTGGCCGAGTTAAAATCTCGGGGATGTTGTATGTATAGGGGAGATGCTGCCCAAATTTCTGTAGACAAGTATTGGTTAAGACTGAATTCTTAAAGCCTTATAATTAATATTTGATAAATGTGACCAATTGTAGATTTTGGAGGAAACGGGATTTGAATTTGGACAAGCGTAAAAGGCAAACAAGGTATGTAAAGCTCCACCTTTCCTTCTCTTGGCATGTCCTAAGAGTAATAGGCTTGAATTCGGACCTCGAGGACGACTCTACTCTTCGGAATCCACGTCCAAATTTGCCCCTTTTTCATTCAGTGGAATTGAACTAGTTAAGTTGTAAATGATTAGAAAAGTCGTCTAAATATCTAGAACTTGTACAAATGGAATCCGACTATCTTAAAACTCTTATTAGTGACGTCATGAAGTTTAATATACGTAATTTGTGTACGCCATCTTGTTTGACCCGAGGTGGGCCCACTATTCTCGGACTTTTCTTTATTATTCCGTTTGACTTGTTTTTAAGTAAAAATCCAAAGAAAACCCCGGCTACTCTTCTAACTACTATATGATAGTCGTTTTATTTATTTTATTGAATCTCGTAATATGTTTGAAATATGAAAACGATTTTAGAAAGATTATTTTGACACAAACCGTTCCGACATCCGCAGGCATACACTATGATTATCGCTCAATTTCTTTTATATGATTTGTCATCCGAATTACGCTATCGAGTTTCGTAAATGTTTTGTATTTTGATATGTACAAACAATCTTTAAGTTTTAATTTGATATAATCCCTCGCGACATCCGAAAGGTACGTACAATGACTATCGTCTGATTTCTTTTCTAAATGACCTCTCGTTCGGATTATTCTATCGAGTCTTTGTAAATATTTTATGATGCATATAGTTTCTCACTACTCCACTCGTGGATGCCTCAATGCTTCCTTCACTGAGCCCGGCCGGATATGTTATCACGCGTATTCCACCGCATTGTTCGCCGTGCCTCGGTGCGGGCGAGGCAGTATACATGTACGGGTTGTGGAGTATGCCGTGCCATGTACACTTTGATATGATATGATATGATATGGCCATCCGATATGCTATGATATGTGCACATTCCGATATGTTCCGATATGTTGTGGCGCCGATTGTCGGGGCGACCACTTTCTCGTTTATCGAGTCCCATAACGGGGCCGCCATGGCATATTTTCTCGTTATGCATTTGCCTATGTTTTATGAGTAAGCACTTCGATACTCCCGCCATTGCAGTTATGTTTTGTATCCCTCGTTCGCCATGATTCCGTTTGTCGTATTTTATGCTTTACATACTCGTACATATTCCGCATCGACCCCCGTTCTTCGGGGGTCGTTTCATACGCGCGTGTACACCCGTATGACTAGAAGACAATATAGAAGATGTTCCGGCGGCATTGGCAAGCTCCTTTTTTCTCCCGGAGGCCGCCGAGTCAAAGTGTGTATGCTATGTGTTCGGTTATCTCATGTTAGAGACTTTGCGTACGCAGTCACGAGTTCAAGACATCGCTTTTGTATCCGGCACTTCTCCATCAGCCGATATGTCGTTCCGTATTATGTAATAAATTCCATGTATTTTAGATTCGTTTGATTTGAAAATTTCAAAAAAGTATTTCCCCCGAAAACCATTTCCGAAGTTGTCATTTGTGTTCGATTAAGAGTCCCGTGGAGTTATGTCCGTAATAAGAGTCCGCTGGTTCGCCGCACTCCGAGCACGGGTTGAAAAGCCCATCACACCCTAGTAAAATCGTGGTGTGACATATGATTTCAACGATGATATGAAAATGTTAAGCTATTTCATGATTTTCTCAATTCATTTTATTGTTGTTGATCTCACCTTATAAATTGTTCCTCCAAGTTGGGATAGAGTGATAGTTTTCATTTGAACTCCTATGCATGCCATGAGTATAATGTATGTATATGGCTATTTTGTGACATTACAGAGAGCTCTATTATTTCATTTTGATTATGACCCACTCATTTTCATTCTTCATGTATATATAAGGCACAATGATGTGGGGTGACACCGGACCTTTTTTGGTATGCGGGTACAAGGCCCACTTGCCGATGGGTGACGTTGTGGCACTTGTTGTGATGGATATATGACACAGTTCACAGGGGGTGACGCTGTGGCCTTTGTTGTGATGTGTATATATATGGCACAGTGGACAAGTGGGCCTTTATCAGGATGCGTATATATATGGCGCGGGGCTACGTGGCCTTTATTTTATTGTGACGTGTATATATATGGCATGTTTACGTAAAAATGTGGCTTTTGTTGTACGTGTATATATATGGCACACGGACGCGGTGTGGGTTTTTGTTGCGATGTATATATATATGGCACGCTGATGCGGGGTGCAGTAGCCTTGTTGTGATGTATATATGACGTGTATATATATGGGTACGGACGGGGGGTGACGTCGTGGCCTTGTTGTGATATTTCTATGGATATATGTGTTTCTTTTTTGATATAGCTATACCGATGCATTTATTTTGCCCATTCATCGACATGTCTCAAATGTTTTCCAAGATTTTATGTATATGTTGATTTCATGCCTTACATACTATGACACTATTCGCATCGACACCCTTTTCTTCGGGGTCGCGTTTTTATGCTCAGGTGCATGTGACACTTCGCTTGGTGATCCTCCGCTTAGGACTTCTCGCCTAGTCATTGATAGCCTCCATTGTTCGAGCTGAGTTATTTTGGTACGCATCCTTTTGACGAGACTTTGTTATACTCTTATTGGTCTATAGACATACGTGGGTTGTGTATATACTTCGTTTTGGTCACCATATCGATGTAGTTCATCTGGATGTCCCCGTGTATAGTGGCAAGGTGCTTGTCGGCTTGCATATTTGTTATGTTTTGGTTAATCGTGTGACTTCTTAGAGACAAAGTTCTTTATGATGTATGACATGACGAGTTCACAACATGCTTTTACAGATCGCTATATTATTTTCAGCTTACCGATTATATTTAATGTCATATACAGTGCTCCAAACGGTACTAGTCATGGCCCATCGATTTGGCATGTGACACATAGATACCGAAGAACAAAGGCTGCCACTAGGCCGCTTACATATGTTGGTAATAATAAAAAGAATGGGAGCCGACAAGGCTACATCATCTAACTAATATATATATCTATCTACAATCTCATCGAATAAAGTCGTAGAAATAATCTGACAGGTATTCCGTCATACCCATACGCATGTACATCCAAAAAGGCTAGCATACCAAAATAGATCAGAATCGTATCAGATAGAGTGCACCGACCACCGGATAAAAGTCATACTAAGGGACCACCTCGTCGGTCTACCCCAACCGGCGGCATGAACGCCCACCCCCCCCGAGCAGACCCGGGAGTCGCACGAATAATATCGAGTATGAAAGGCATAAGAACAATCATATACATATAAGAATCATGAATAGGATCTGAACTCATAAGCTGAAATAATTGTCTGTATGTATTTGTATGAACTAGCATTTGTATGTCTCTGCATAAATTTGCATAACCGACTATGCCTCTGTGGGCGCAGAATATGCGTGCTCTCAATGATAATCAAGCTCATATACATAAATATAGGTCATAGTGCTGAGGAACATTCAGCTCGATCTGTTACACCTCGAAAATTTTCCCTTAGCGTACAAGTGAATGGGCGCACGAAGGGCATGATGAATACGAGGATTAGATAAGTAAGAAATAGATTTGACGATCCTAATTAAGATTTCCAAAGACATCCGAGTAGAGGAAAGGAAGTTGCTAAAGGAAGCGAGTTATAAGTTAGCGTGCCGGCAAACCATGAGTATTTTAGGATGCCTTGGATTTTTGGGGAAAAAGTTATAACGTCCCGAGATTAGTAAAAATGATAAACAAGGCAAAATTCCCTAGGGTTAGATCAAAAAAAGACGGGAAACCCTTCCCGGGGAACCTGGTTCCAGGGCGATCTGATCCAACGGGGGATGTGTCCGTGGAA